>NC_084751.1:47254809-47287309 GCF_033978785.1 Entelurus aequoreus
TTTGTCCCGGCAGTGTGAGTAGAGCAGGCACAAATACACACTTGACAACTTGAGGATGTTCTGTTGCTAGACACAATTGAAATAAATGAGATTTAATTTCATAAGGGAAGAATCAGCGTTGTCCAGGTGGCACAAGAAGCCTCCTGATTGGCAACCGGGGACAAGTGTGCCTCCTGATTGTCAATCAGCAACAGGTGAGGGAACCAGCTCTAGGACCATAAGTGACATGGGAGCAAATTGAAACACAGAGGACAGGAAGTGACACCAAACACAGGAAAATATTGAATCAAGTCCAAAATAGTCATAAGGGGTCATTAGAACCCTGATGTATGTTTGCATGTCGAGAACATGATGAGAATCAGGTGTCCTAATCACTTGGCCCGGTGTATCAAATCAAGCACTTAGACATGGAGACTGTTTCTACAAACGTTTGAAAGAATGGGCCGCTTTCAGTGATTTCCAGCGTGCAACTGTCATAGGATGCCACCTGTGCAACAACTGAAATTTCCTCCCTCCTAAATATTCCAAAGTCGACTTTATTATAAGAAAAGTGAAGAGTTTGGGAACAACAGCAACTCAGCCACCAAGTGGTAGGCCACGTAATCTGACAGAGAGGTCAACTCAGCCACCAAGTGGTAGGCCAGGTAAACTGACAGAGAGGTCAGCATAGTGCAAAGACTTTCTGCACAGTCACTTGCTACAGAGCTCCAAACTTCATGTCACCTTCCAATTAGCCCACGTACAGTACGCAGGGAGCTCGATGGAATGGGTTTCCATGGCCGAGCAGCTGCATCTAAGCCATACATCACCAAGTCCAATGCAAAGTGTGGGATGCAGTGGTGTAAAGGACATCACCACTGGACTCTAGAGCAGTGGAGACGCCTTCTCTGGACTGATGAATCACACTTTTCCATCAGGCAATCTGATGGACCATTCTGGGTTTGGAGGTTGCCAGGAGAACGCTACATTTGCCGAGTGTGAAATTTGGTGGAGGAGGAATTATGGTCTGGGTTTTTTTTTCCAGGAGTTGGGCTTGGCCCCTTAGTTCCAGTGAAAGGAACTTTTAATTCTCCAGTACACCAAAACAGTTTAGACAATTCCATGCGCCCAACCTTGTGGGAACAGTTTGGAGCGGGCCCCTTCCTCTTCCAACATGACTGTGCACCAGTGCACAAAGCAAGGTCCATAAGGACATAGATGACAGAGTCTGGTGTGGATGAACTTGACTGGCCTGCACAGAGTCCTGACCTGAACCCGATAGAACATCCTTTGGGATGAATTAGAACGGAGACTGAGAGCCAGGCCTTCTCCACCAACATCAGTGTGTGACCTCACCAATGCGCTTTTGGAAGAATGGTGGAAAATTGCTATAAACACACTCTGCAACCTTGTGGACAGCCTTCCCAGAAGAGTTGAAGCTGTTATACCGTATTTCCTTGAATAGCCGCAGGGGCGCTAATTAATTTATAACCTCCTGCCACTCCGGCGTTTACCGGAAGCCTGCGGGATGGTCGTGCATGCGGTAATTATTTTAAAACCTCTTCTCACTCCGGCGTTTACCAAAAGGAATGCGGTAAATTTAGGCGTGCGCTTTGAGTGTGATGTAAGCATACCATCATGAAAAGCACATTTAATAAAAAAAAAAACGTTATTATGGTCTTACCTGTGCTTATAAATGGAGTCCATTTGCAGCTCCTTCTGACCAAAAGCATCGATAACTTGTTTATAGAAGTCTTCCTTCGTTTCTTTCTTCAGTTTAAAAGTCCTTTAATCATTACCTCCTGCTTCGATTGAAAGTCCAGTTTAGAAAACTGTTTTATTTTAGATACCGGTATGTAATCCTCCTTGTTAAAAGTTCAGGCAGAGGAAAAGAAAAAAAAAATCTCTTGCTGGGTGTAGTCACTTCTTCTGCAGTACCGGAAGTCGCAAGAAGGATCACTAGCGCCCTCTACCACCAGGAGGCGGGAGTCATTTAATGACTTATACAGTATTTGACACACGCAGCTACGGTATATTAATAAAACATAGCTGCTTACTGTACCGGTATTCAATAGCTTGGACTTTAAATCCTACTGAATAGCTCTTTATCTTTTTTCCTTTGTGCGATTGCAAACTACTGAAAGCAGCTTCCTCCATTTTGAAAATGAGGACAGGTAAAGCGTCACTCGTGACTAGGGATGATGTTTGATAAGAAATTATCGAGTTCGAGCCTATTATGGAATCCTCTTATCGAACCGATTCCTTATCGATTTTCTTATCGAGTCCAGATAGGTTGTTTGGTTTAACAAATGACTTTACATTCTCTACTGCTCGCTACTATAGTATTACCATATCTGAGTTATTGTGCAGGAATGTGGGGAAATAACTACAAATGTGCGCTACATCCGTTAACCGTGTTACAAAAAAATGTATTAGACTGATACATAATGTTGGATATAGAGAACATACAAATACTTTATTTATTAAGTCAAAAATATTAAAGTTTGATGATTTGGTAAAATTGCAAACAGCTAAAATGATGTGGAATTAAATGATGGAATGGATGAAGTAAAGAAGTTCAACATTGTACTGATATGATCCAGTTTTAGAGGTTGTTCAAATGAATCGTGCTTGCAAAGTACAAAGACGAAGAATTATGAGAAACACTTTCAACCTTTTTGAAAATAAGATATTCTTCATCTCAGTATATTAATAATGACTGAATTAATTAATTACATATTACAAAACTGTTGTATATACTAATTCACAGATATTTTATTATAAAAAGGTCAGTAAATGATGTATATATTTGTATGAAGTGGGAAAGGGGTAGGATTTTTTTTATTTATTTATTTATTTATTTATTTATCTATTTATTTATTTATTTTTTTATTTTTTTATAATGTCCTGCCCAGCTTCTCGGGCAAATCATATAGCAGATGTAGATGCCCATATCGGCTGTTCAGATTTACTTTACAAAAGAGAAGTGTAGGATACTTCTCTTGTTGCCTAACTTGTATTTTGACTTTATTAAATGTATTTATATTATCATTTGGTGCAGCCGGGCCGGAGCAGGAGGGGATAGAAAGAGAGAAAAAGGAAGACAGAGGGGGGAATTGTGTGGACAAGAGGGGGATTAGACAGAGAGACAAAAACGAGAACAGCAAACACAACAACAACAACAACAACAACAACAGAGCAACATCAGCAAATACAACATGTACAAATATGATGGTAAAAGTAATAGCAAATAAGCAGTTAGCGAAAATGTAAAAAAAAAAAAAAAAGGGAAAGGGGTAGGATTAAATAAGCTTTACTTCTCCCTACTCCTGTAAAGTGAAATGATATGAAAGTGTGATGTATTATGATGTGGTCGGATCATGTTTTGTTTAGTTATGTTCTGTTACTTTTGGACTTCCTTAGTTGTTTTGTGCACTTTGGGGGTTTGTTTTAGTCACCATGGTTACTTATGATTTTCACCTGCCTTGTACGCGCACCTGTTGCTCATCAGAGACTATAATTAAGCCTGCCTTTTCCGCTCACTCGTCGTGGCTTCATTGTTTGCATTTGCAAGTTACGTTGGCATTCTGCTTTTCCAGCTCATGATTCCTGTGCTAAGTTACCTTAGCTTCTAGTATTCCTGTGCTAAGTCAGTTTTTGCTTTAGCTTCTCGTGCGAACGGCACGCTTTCCTTTTATTTCGTTCCTGTCTGTTGTTATGTGTATGATTTATGAGAAATAAATAATCTCCTACCTGCACGCTTTCGTCCGTAGCCGTCAGTTTTGCGTCACCCCACCGTGACAAATGACTGAGCTACGTGACGTCATTTCTTGTGATGTCACACGGGGCATTTCTTGTCGGGACAGGATTCGTTCCAAGTGATTCCAATAAAGAACCAACTCTTTTTCTTTACTATAGTGGTCTCGATAACGGGTACCGGTTCTCAAAAAGGGATTCGAGTCCGAGGACTAGGTTCTTTTCTTATCGAACAACCGGGAAAACCGGTTTCGAGTATCATCCCTACTCGTGACGTAACGAATTTGACCCGGCGGAAGTTCTAGACATATGCTAAATATTTTGCGAAACGAGTTTGACCCGGCGAAAATTATAGACATGCGATAATAAAATTAATATTTTGCGAAACGACTTTGATCCGGCGTTAATAATGAACCTGCGATAAGGCCAAGCATGCGTTAATTATTTTGAGAAACGAGTTTGACCCGGCAGTAATTCTAGACGTGCGAATACTATTCAAGGAAATACGGTAGCTGCAAAAGGTCATATTGAACCCTATGGGTTAGGAATGGTATGGCACTTCAAGATCACATGTGAGTCAAGGCAGGTGGAAAAATACTTTTGGCAATATAGTGTATGTTTGGAGTTTTAAGGTTTGCAACATAGATCTGTAATTTAGTCACCTTTTTTGTTTTGTTTTTTAAGTCAGTTTTCTGTTTAACAGTGTGAGTTAGTCAGTCAGCAGAGAGTATTGGACAGAATGGCACCTCGCCTTGCTGGCCCACCTGAATGGGTATGCTCTGGTTCTTAGTGCATGCAACCCAATGTGAACATGTTATTAGAAAATCCAAGTTAGATGAAAGAAAATGTATATTGCTTTCAAACATACCTGTGAGATTCATTCAGATTATGTTTCATGCCGTCTTCCTTCTTTACCGTGACATTGAGTCCATGGAAGTGAACAGCAGCAATGTCCCTGATAATGGATGGACATCCAGTCTGAGGCTAAATGGACTCTGGCAGCCTGCTGCTATCTGCCGGAGCAGACTGTGCTGGAACCCAGCAGTGCATATTGTTGATTTACTAGGCTATTTACAATTCCTCCCGCTGCGCCTTATCCATTACATTGTAAGTCAAAAAGTGCATTACAGGTTCAGCCACCTGCTTATCTGAAGTTATAATGAAAGTTCCGATTCCAGAATTTTAGACAAACCGTCATTTCTCTCGGCGTTAAAAAAAAAAAAGATGGCTTTGGTTGATTGCAAAGATTAAGAGAACGTACAACAGTCAATGCATGTGAAAAAAGGTATTTTTATTATTTTCAAGCCAATGATGTTTGTTCCATCTGCTTTTTGTACTATCCATGTACTATTTGGAAAAAATAAGTATTACATACGACATGACATTAACGACATCCATCCATACATCAATCTTCTTCCACTTATCCGAGGTCGGGTCAAAGAAGCCCAGACTTCCCTCTCCCCAGCCATTTGGTCCAGTTCCTCCCGAGGCGTTCCCAGGCCAGCCGGGAGACATAGTCTTCCCAACGTGTCCTGGGTCTTCCCCGTGGCCTCCTACCGGTCGGGCGTGCCCTAAACACCTCCCTAGGGAGGCGTTCGGGTGGCATCCTGACCAGATACCCGAACCACCTCATCTGGCTCCTCTCCATGTGGAGGAGCAGCGGCTTTACTTTGAGCTCCTCCCGGATGACAGAGCTTCTCACCCTATCTCTAAGGGAGAGACCCGCCACCCGGCGGAGGAAACTCATTTGGACCGCTTGTACCCGTGATCTTGTCCTTTCGGTCATAACCCAAAGCTCATGACCATAGGTGAGGATGGGAACGTAGATCGACCGGTAAATTGAGAGCTTTGCCTTCCGGCTCAGCTCCTTCTTCACCACAACGGATCGATACAGCGTCTGCATTACTGAAGACGCCACACCGATCCGCCTGTCGATCTCATGATCCACTCTTCCCTCACTCGTGAACAAGACTCCGAGGTACTTGAACTCCTCCACTTGGGGCATTAAGGACATAACACTCGCAAAGCTACGTAAAATGGTAAATGGGTTATACTTGTATAGCGCTTTTCTACCTTCAAGGTACTCAAAGCGCTTTGACAGTATTTCCACATTCACCCATTCACACACACATTCACACACTGATGGTAGGAGCTGCCGTGCAAGGCCCTAACCACCACCCATCAGGAGCAAGGGTGAAGTGTCTTGCTCAAGGACCCAACGGACGTGACGTAGGTTGGTAGAAGGTGGGGACTGAACCAGGAACCCTCAGGTTTCTGGCGCGGCCACTCTCCCAACCGCGCCGTCCCCGTGAGCAGACTGCTAACATTAACTTTAATTTAAGATGTGTAGCGAAGCTTGCTGTTACGTGCGTACAGGGGAAGAAGACGGTACAGACAGGCGGGACGTCGTTTTAGCTCTATTTATTATTTAGATTTATTTTTAAAAAGTATGGAGGGTGGAACTAATCCAAATGTGTATGTGTGCGACTATGTGTGGAGATTAACTAAAGAGTGTTACTTGGAATTGTTGAGCGGGGTGCGGAAGTCCAAGGGGGGTCCGTGAGACAGGCAAGAAGTTGGGGGAAATAGCGAGGGGTCAAAGTCCGTGTCCGGGCGGGAGGTCGAGATCCAAGATGCAGCCAGGGAACCAGAGGGAACACGAGGAGACGTGACACACTGCTCATGACGTGGGAACGAAGGTAGGCTGCAAGGAGGCGACAAGGAGGAACACGAGACAAATGAACACGGAGGGGGAGAAACACAGAGAGAGAGAAAGAGTGCATAGAGCTTGATAGGTTTGGCTTACTGTACTGGACAGGTCGCTATGTTCTGGCACAGGATAGCAGGTTGCGCTGGCTGAAGAAGACAGGAGAGCTCATCAGCGACAGGTGTGTAGAGTCTGATTGGTTGGCGATTGAATGCAGCTGCTTGTCGCAACCGGAGTGGCGCGCCCCCAGCACAGCGCACAGATGAATGTGCACCAGGGTGCGCTCGGGCCGTGACACCTGCCTTTAAAAAAATAAAAATATCCGTTAAGTGGTGGGTGTATATTGGGCCTGGATCCACAATACATTTTTCTGAATGATATATTGTGCCACAAATTATTGCCAATAAGTAATATTATTATTTTGAGCCCAAATTAAGCAGTAATGTAATCAAAATATAATCATAGGAGTAATGCAAGTAACCCTTTTAAACACAATCAACTGTTCTTCCTCATTAGTATTGTTTTACCACTGTAATTGGAAGGTCAACAACTTTCAATGATCCTAAAACATGTAAACAAACTAAAAATAAAATGGACTCTCGATCTCTGTTCTCAAAAATTGCACTCCCCTGTATTTCTCGATAAAACTCAAATATTACTCACCGTGGCAAATGCATGCAAGCTTTTGACCACAAACTCAGTCGCTGCTCGGTGACATTTGTCTAGCGGCCGACGTGAACTGGAGCGCCTCGGAGTCAGAATCTGTCTCTCATCACGCTCATCTGAATGAAAAGGCATTTATTTTCAAACTAACAAATAGTAGCGCTAACATGATAGGCGGTGGGTTACTTAGTACCTGTAGTATTCAGATGGCGGTAAGTTAGTGTGCACAGGAACACGTGTACAGAACGAAAGATGGATAAGTTTGTGACAAGAACGAAAGGAAAACAAGTAACGATAACCAGAATAAAAAGACCTAAAAGTATAACAAAGCATACGTAGCTTTGGCTTCACCGTAACTCGAGTAGGAAATGAGAAAAACTGGCGTGTTTTATGCCTCTCTACTACACTTTCTTTGAGATGGGTTTTCTAAACTTTCTTTGAGATGGGTTTTTCTCCTGTTGCGGTAATAAAAATAAATTACAAATCCCAGACTAATAGTTGAGTAGCAATATCAAGTTTGAGGCTGAGATCAGAAAGGATGTGCAGTGCAAAAAAAGAGCTCAGTGCAGCCACTAAAAAAAGCGGAATCCTATGTTTTTGTATTGTAGACATTGCATGTTGTGTGATGGCAAATTGCATTGAAGTTGAATGTGTTCATATAAAACCCCACAAAAGCTGTGACATAAGATTGAAATAATTAGTAAAGGTCAGTTGTGTGTCATAAAAAAACTCCAAGGGATGTACAGTAGTTGACAGCTTGAAATGTTTCAGGGTTGAAGGGTGTTTTTAATTGTCTTTTGGAAAGATTATATGTTCAGGGTAATTAAATGCAAATACACTATATTGCCAAAAGTATTTGGCCACCTGCCGTGACTCACATAAGAACTTGAAGTGCCATCCCATTCCTCACCCAGGGGGAGCGGGTGTGATAGTTTGTCGTGAAGATGACATCTTGTTATCACACAACTCTTATGCTTAAAGGCCGTTGCTATAGTTATTATCAATTGTGCTGAAGTTGTACTTTTCTATCTGTGCAAAGGCACAACTTGTAATCTTGCTTTGAGAGTTGTCTCGTATCAGCAGTTTGTTTCCAGACCCTGCCTGCTGACAGCCAAGGACGGACATCGAGTACCTCAACGCAGACAAAACGGAGACAGGGCGAGATCATGAGTGTCAGCACTTTTCCATTCTGACTAATCATGTATTGTGTCTACTGGGGCTGCTTGCATTACCCCTCCCTTCGGAAGCAGCCTCAGCCTCCCGAATAAATAGAGGAGCACGTGAGACTGTACCTTAGAGCGTAGGATCAAACTGTAACTGAGTGTACAGCCCAATACGTCTCTCCTCATGAGAAAAATTGAACTCTGTCTCTGCTTGATTCCTTCTTCTTGTCTTGTGTAATAGATAGTTCGGTGTTCGAACCTGACACATCTTCCACTCTTGAAATGCTGCCACTGGGACCTTTTGCAGCGCATTTCAATCTGGGAAATCTGCCATGATTGCCGCCACCTCTTGGATGCATCAGTATGACGACCGGTTCTCAGTTTCCATCATCAGCGACGCCAAGTCCCTGGTCCCAAGCTGTCAGCAACCCCAACACCACAGACCCCTCCATAATATCAATCCAATCCTCCCTATCGGCTTTCCCGTCTTCAAAACAGATACAACTCATCTGGGTCCCAGGCCATTGCAACCTAGCAGGCAACGACCTTGCCGATGAACTAGCCAATCTCGGCTTCACCCTTTCCCAAGATGACAACCAATTCAACCGATCAACTCGCCATGCAATCATCCGTAGGAAATGCCTCCATCCCCCCTCTAACCATCCCCATCTCATCTCCCTAACATCCCACAGATCCAAACCTCAAGAGGAGTCCTCGTTGTTGAAGAAAGACCTCAACAACCTCATCCGTTTCTGATCCCGTCACCACCTTGCTCTCCGAAGGTGGCTTCACCCAACGGGAACGTGCGAAGACGATCGGTGTAGCTAGCGCTGATGACGGAGCGTAATCATCGTCAACTTGGCGAACTTCAAAGCCTCGCAATAGCGAGTCTGGTGCTTCCGAGGCTCATCCTCGGGTGACAGCACACACACACCAGAAAAGGTCTACCAAAAAAAGTAAAAACCAAGTGGGTTTGAGAGGTTTGTGCACGTAGACCACATGCCCTCATTAAAAAAGGAGGACGAACTCACCGAGATGTCACAACAAGAACCCAAACAATGAGTGTTTGTTATATTCCAGACAGGTTCGGAGGCTCTCATCATGACTTTGTGTTTATCTCCTCTCGACACAATTTACACTCTGCTAGCCACAAGGGAGTTGTGTTTGAAAGTAGAGCTCATTAGCATGCACACATTCAGCCACTGAGAGAAACACATGCACATAATGTACAGGTATGTGAAGGGCTTTGCAAATAACTGCACAAAACTTCCAGACATCCATTTCCTACCGCTTGTCCCTTCCGGGGTCGCCGGGGGGGTGCTGAAGCCTATCTCAGCTGCATTCAGGCGGCAGGCGGGGTACACCCTGGACAAGTCGCCACCTCATCGCAGGGCCAACACAGATAGACAGACAACATTCACACACTAGGGCCGATTTAGTGGCCACGGATGAAGTGCTGGCTGTCCAGAGTCGGGACCCGGGGTGGACCGCTCGCCTGTGCATCGGTTGGGGACATCTCTGCGCTGCTGACCTGTCTCCGCCTGGGATGGTCTCCTGCTGGCCCCACTATGGACTGGACTCTCACACTATTATGTTAGATCCACAATGGACTGGACTCTCACACTATTATGTTAGATCCACTATGGACTGGACTCTCACACTATTATGTTAGATCCACTATGGACTGGACTCTCACACTATTATGTTAGATCCACTATGGACTGGACTCTCACACTATTATGTTAGATCCACAATGGACTGGACTCTCACACTATTATGTTAGATCCACTATGGACTGGACTCTCACACTATTATGTTAGATCCACTATGGACTGGACTCTCACACTATTATGTTAGATCCACTATGGACAGGACTCTCACACTATTATGTTAGATCCACAATGGACTGGACTCTCACACTATTATGTTAGATCCACTATGGACTGGACTCTCACACTATTATGTTAGATCCACTATGGACTGGACTCTCACACTATTATGTTAGATCTACTATGGACTAGACTCTCACACTATTATGTTAGATCCACTATGGACTAGACTCTCACTATTATGTTAGATCCACTATAGACTGGACTCTCACACTATTATGTTAGATCCACTATGGACAGGAATCTCACACTATTATGTTAGATCCACTATGGACTGGACTCTCACACTATTATGTTAGATCCACTGTGGACTGGACTCTCACTATTATGTTAGATCCACTATGGACTAGACACTCACTATTATGTTGGATCCACTATGGACTGGACTCTCACACTATTATGTTAGATCCACTATGGACTAGACTCTCACTATTATGTTAGATCCACTATAGACTGGACTCTCACACTATTATGTTAGATCCACTATGGACAGGAATCTCACACTATTATGTTAGATCCACTATGGACTGGACTCTCACACTATTATGTTAGATCCACTATGGACTGGACTCTCACTATTATGTTAGATCCACTATGGACTAGACTCTCACTATTATGTTGGATCCACTATGAACTGGACTCTCACACTATTATGTTAGATCCACTATGGACTGGACTTTCACACTATTATGTTAAATCCACTATGGACTGGACTCTCACACTATTATGTTAGATCCACTATGGACTGGACTCTCACACTATTATGTTAGATCCACTATGGACTGGACTCTCACTATTATGTTAGATCCACTATGGACTGAACTCTCACACTATCATGTTAGACCCACTATGGACTGGACTCTCACACTATTATGTTAGATCCACTATGGACTGAACTCTCACACTATTAAGTTAGATCCACTATGGACTGAACTCTCACACTATCATGTTAGACCCACTATGGACTGGACTCTCACACTATTATGTTAGATCCACTATGGACTGAACTCTCACACTATTAAGTTAGATCCACTATGGACTGGACTCTCACATTATTATGTTAGATCCACTATGGACTGGACTCTCACACTATTGAGTTAGATCCACAATGGACTGGACTCTCACACTATTATGTTAGATCCACTATGGACTGAACTCTCACACTATTAAGTTAGATCCACTATGGACTGGACTCTCACATTATTATGTTAGATCCACTATGGACTGGACTCTCACACTATTGAGTTAGATCCACTATGGACTGGACTCTCACACTATTATGTTAGATCCACTATGGACTGGACTCTCACTATTATGTTAGATCCACTATGGACTGGACTCTCACAATATTATGCTAGATCCACTATGGACTGGACTCTCACAATATTATGTTAGATCCACTATGGACTGGACTCTCACAATATTATGCTAGATCCACTATGGACTGGACTCTCACAGTATTATGCTAGATCCACTTGACGTCCATTGCACCGGTCGCCCTAGGGCGGTGGGTTGAGTTTTTCCTTGCCTTGATGTGGGATCTGAACTGAGGCTGTGGTTGTGGCTTGTGCAGCCCTTTGAGACACTTGTGATTCAGGGCTATATGAATAAACATTGACTGATTGATTGATTGAACCTATCCCCAGGTGCATGTTTTTGGAAGTGGGTGGAAGCCGGAGTACCCGGATGGAACCCAAGCAGCCACGGGGAGAACATGCAAACTCCACACAGAAAGATCCAGAGCCCGGCATTGAACTCAGGACCTCCAATTTGTGAGGCACATGCACTAACCCCTCTTCCCACCGTGCTGCCTGCACAAAACTTCCCAGGCAAAAAAATAATAATCCAAAAAATGTAATTTAGTCCAAAAAAGAAGGTGAAAATGTCTGTCTTGTGTATGCCATCAGCTAAACAGGCTGTGGAGAAAATGTCTGATAGTGGCTTCCAGGTGGATGGATATGTGCGGCGCCAAAGTCTTTCTTCAATATGATTTGACCGTGCGGAATAGAGAGCGACACAGACTCAATTTAACTTTCTGCTAAACTTGCAAAAGTTCAAAACCAATCAATTCAAGCAATTCCACGGTGAACGACGAGAAAGGCCCCAAAGTCACCTATTGATATTTCTTAAAAAAATCAATTATTGTCTTCATACAGATTTGCAACATGCTTCCATGTCTTGCTTTTCTAAAAGGGTCCAACCCCCTAAGTCAGGAATGTGCTAAGTGCGCCATCTGCGGCTCGCAGCTCACTTTATTAAGGCCAGCAACGCATTCTAAACACAAAAAAAATACGTCCCGGATTAAAATATGATACAAACACGTGAAAAAAACCTCTCTCTCTTCAATGCACCTTCAATGGTGAAAAAAAATGAGAAAAATCAATGTACTTTAGATGCAATGCGTGACTGCTTCTAAAATGCCCATAAAAAGTGGTAGATGTCTCCTGCTTGTTTGAATGAATGTGCAGTGTCTCCGTGGCGATGCCTTGTAAACCCACAATCCTCATTTAAATAAGGCGGTCTGCACCACTTTACAATTGTACAGTACAGTCTTAGTAAATCACACGCAACACGCCCACTCATGGTACACACTATTTTGTAAATTTGCTCACGCTGTTTAGCACGTGGTATTTGGATCTAAGTAAATGAAGGCCCATACTGTAGCTAACAGCCACATTCAATGAAGAAGGGAACGTTACTATTGTATTAAGACAAAAAAATAGTGCGTAAACACGAAGCCCCCTTCACATTCCTGACTGCCCCTCGCATATGCCTGCCTAGAACCGGCCCTGCACGATGAACATGCGTATGTCAAGACGGGCGGGTCGCAGCTTACTGCGAGGTTTGTTCTCCCGGGATGCAAACGGACTATTCCGGACAAGTCCTGCAGGTAGGAACATATTTATTTTCTCAATTAATCCTACACATCACAAAGACCAGAACCAAACAAAAGAAAAGCGTGCCGTTCACACGAGAAGCTAACGAACGGAAAACAACTTAACGCAGGAAACATAGAAGCTAAACACTTAAAATGGACTATGGCATGGAACAAACAAGACTCACTGTGGCATGCATACTTGCCAACCCTCCCGGTTTTACCGGGAGACTCCCGGTATTCAGCGCCTCTCCCGATAACCTCCCGGCAGAAATGTTCTCCCGACAAACTCCCGGTATTCAGCCGGAGCTGGAGGCCACGCCCCCTCCAGCTCAATGCGGACCTGAGTGGGGACAGCCTGTTCTCACGTCCGCTTTCCCACAATATAAACAGCTCGCCTGCCCAATGACGTCATAGCATCTAGGGCTTTTAGAGAGTAGAGTGCACAACTGCGCACACAACAAGGAGACGAAGCAGAAGAACGAGGAAGTTACAGACATGGCGACGCCGTCGACGAGCAAGATGAAGAAACACGCTCGCAAGTTCCAAAACGAATGGAAACAAGAATTTCAGTTCATCCAGGACAGTTCGAAGGGGAAGGGGTATGTTGCCTGTACATTTTGTAGAACAGACTTCTCCATTGAACACGGTGGCCGAAATTATATACTCAGTCATGAACGGAGAAGTTAAACAGGACAATACTGCCATCTACTGGATAGTCTCCGGAACACTGAAATTCAAGTATTTATTTTATTTATATGTATAATAAAATAAATATATATATACTGTATATATATATATATAGCTAGAATTCACTGAAAGTCAAGTATTTCATATATATATATATATATATATATATATATATATATATATATATATATATATATATATATATATATATATATATATATATATATATATATATATATATATATATCTACTGGATAGTCTCCGGAACACTGAAATTCAAGTATTTATTTTATTTATATGTATAATAAAATAAATATATATATACTGTATATATATATATAGCTAGAATTCACTGAAAGTCAAGTATTTCATACATATATATTAATATATATGTATATATATATATATATATATATATATATATATATATATATATATATATATATATATATATATATATATATATATATATATATATGAAATACTTGAGTTGGTGAATTCTAGCTGTAAAGATACTCCCCTCTTAACCACGCCCTTAACCACGCCCCGTCCCCAACCACGCCCCCGCTCCACCCACGACCATGTCCCCCCACCCCCCACCTCCTGGTATCGGAGGTCTCAAGGTTGGCAAGTATGGTGGCATGAAATGACTAACACGAATTGAACATTTACCAAAAACTGTGAATCGGACATGAGAAGGAGCAATGACGCCAGGCCCACTGACTGGCAAAAGCAGACTTAAATAGTGCCTCTGATTAATGCACAGGTGAGCGTCCCGAACACCAGAGGCAGGTGAAAACAATAAGTCGCCATGGTAACTAAAACAAACAAGGGTGCACAAAAACAGGAACTATGGAGTCTAAAACTAACCGAACATAACAACAACATGATCCGGACCACGGATCAGGACAGCGTACATATTTCTTGAAAGCTTTACTAAGTTTTCAGTTGTGCTAAAGCCATTAAAAAGGTTTTTGTTTCGTTAATAAACTAATATTAATGAAGAACAATAACAATAAATTACATTATTTATGGGGTCTAGATGAGTTATTACACTAATTTGACACAAACTTAAGGTGTGGATGTTTTTTCCGATATTTTAGCATGGATTGATTAACCTACATTAAATCGGTTTTAGTATCTAAACTCCATCAAAATGCCCCTCGATCCTTCATTTTGTCTGCATGTGGTCCTCACTGCAAAAGTTTGGACACCTCTGCCTTAAACCTATAAAATTATTCCTATTCCCGATGTAATAGGAAGGGCTTTAGGAACTTGCAAGTCAGGGTCAGCTGCACTGATAAAAGGCCGAGCGTGAGAGCGTGACCTCTCTCTGGCAGCTTCCGGTTTAAATCGCGGCTTGAGGGACGGCAAAACCTCTGAGCTTGGACGCACATTCAGCTATCTTTGATGCCAATGTAAGCTGGCACCTGAAAGTGTGATCGGTTTTAGACTAATCTCATCTTGTGGCACTTTTTAATAAAGGACTCGGGGAGAGGTCGATGAACAATTGGCACTGGCCGAGCTATTTGTCATTTTAATGTTTGTAGTCATTAGATTTTAATCGATGATCTATGATGTTTGTTCTATGTAGGATTGTTTTACTCTGGGGTTTTTTTTTACACTATTTTAAATGCTGTATTTATTAAACATCAAATGTTTAATTAACCCTTTTTTTATCTCAGTCACTCATTTAATAGTTTCAATTATTATCCAGTGCTGTTATTTTTAAGTACCAGAACAGTGGAAAAACAAGTTGACTTTATATGCTTATTTAGGATTCACTGTATCCATTAAAGGCCTACTGAAAGCCACTACTAGCGACCACGCAGTCTGATAGTTTATATATCAATGATGAAATCTTAACATTGCAACACATGCCAATACGGCCGGGTTAACTTATAAAGTGACATTTTAAATTTCCCGGGAAACTTCCGGTTGAAAACGTCTGTGTATGATGACGTATGCGCGTGACGTCAATGGTTGAAGCGGAAGTATTCGGACACCATTGTATCCCAATACAAAAAGCTCTGTTTTCATCACAAAATTCCACAGTATTCTGGACATCTGTGTTGGTGAATCTTTTGCAATTTGTTTAATGAACAATGGAGACTGCAAAGAAGAAAGCTGTAGGTGGGATCGGTGTATTAGCGGCTACTGTGACTACAGCTTTGGCTTCCAAACATTTGATCGCTTGCCCGTACGTGCGTGTCGCTATGTGCATGTCACGTACGTAACTTTGGGGAAATATATGTTTCTTGCCGACTCTGATGGCGGCCGGGGTGTCGTCGAAAGCTACAACGCCCGCCGCCGCGCCGCTGTCCTCACCTTGACTTCCTCCGTCTCCGGGCCGCCGACCGCATCGATGATCGGGTGAAGTCCTTCGTCGCACCGTCGATCGCTGGAACGCAGGTGAGCACGGGTCGTGATGAGCAGATGCGAGCTGGCGTAGGTGGAGAGCTAATGTTTTTAGCAAAGCTCTGTCGAGGTCCCGTAGCTAAGTTAGCTTCAATGGCGTCGTTAGCAACAGCATTGTTAACCTTTGCCAGGCTGGAAAGCATTAACCGTGTATTTACATGTCCATGGTTTAATAGTATTGTTGATTTTCTGTCTATCCTTCCAGTCAGGGGTTTATTTATTTTGTTTCTATCTGCAGTTAAGCCCGATGCTATCACGTTAGCTCCGTAGCTAAAGTGCATCACGGATGTATTGTCGTGGAGATAAAAGTCACTGTGAATGTCAATTTTGCGTTCTCGACTCTCATTTTCAAGAGGATATAGTATCCCAGGTGGTTTAAAAGACTTGTAAAACTTCCCGGGAAATATCCGGCTGAAACGTCGCGGTATGATGACGTATGCGCGTGACGAAGTCAGAGTAACGGAAGTTATGGTACCCGTAGAATCCTATACAAAAAGCTCTGTTTTCATTTCATAATTCCACAGTATTCTGGACATCTTTTGCAATTTGTTTAATGAACAATGAAGGCTGCAAAGAAGACAGTTGTAGGTGGGATCGGTGTATTAGCAGCGGACTACAGCAACACAACCAGGAGGACTTTGTTGGAGCGCTAGCCGCGCTAGTCGCGCTAGCCCCGCTAGCTGCGCTAGCCGCCGACCTCACCTTGACTTCCTACGTTTCCGGGCCGCCAAACGCATCGGGTGAAGTCCTTCGTCCTTCTGCCGATCGCTGGAACGCAGGTGAGCACGGGTGTTGATGAGTAGATGAGGGCTGGCTGGCGTAGGTGGAGAGCTAATGTTTTTAGCATAGCTCTGTGAGGTCCCGTTGCTAAGTTGCTAAGTTAGCTTCAATGGCGTCGTTAGCACAGCATTGTTAACCTTCGCCAGCCTGGAAAGCATTAACCGTGTATTTACATGTCCACGGTTTAATAGTATTGTTGATTTTCTATTTATCCTTCCTTCTATCCTTTATTTTTTTGTTTCTATATGCAGTTAAAGCACGATGCTATCACGTTAGCTCGTAGCTAAAGCATTTCGCCGATGTATTGCCGTGGAGATAAAAGGCACTGAATGTCCATTTTGCGTGCTCGACTCTCCTTTTCAAGAGGATATAGTATCCCAGGTGGTTTAAAATACAAATCCGTGATCCACAATAGAAAAAGGAGAGAGTGTGGAATCCAATGAGCCAGCTTGTACCTAAGTTACGGTCAGAGCGAAAAAAGATACGTCCTGCACTGCACTCTAGTCCTTCACTCTCACGTTCCTCATCCACAAATCTTTCATCCTCGCTCAAATTAATGGGGTAATCGTCGCTTTCTCGGTCCGAATCGCTCTCGCTGCTGGTGTAAACAATGGGGAAATGTGAGCAGCCTTTCCTCCGGTGTCGTCACGCTACTTCCGGTAGGAGCAAGGCTTTTTTTTATCAGAGACCAAAAGTTGCAAACTTTATCGTCGATGTTCTCTACTACATCCTTTCAGCAAAACTATGGCAATATCGCGAAATGATCAAGTATGACACATAGAATGGATCTGCTATCCCCGTTTAAATTTTAAAAAATCATTTCAGTAGGCCTTTAAACCAGTGGTCCCCAACCACCCGGCCGCGGCCCGGTACCGGTCCGTGGGTCGATTGGTACCGGGCCGCACAAGAAATTAAAAAATAATAATAATTTGTATTCTTTATTTTTTTAATTAAATCAACATAAAAAACACAAGATACACTTACAATTAGTGCACCGACCCAAAAAACCTCCCTCCCCCATTCACACTCATTCACACAAAAGGGTTGTTTCTTTCTGGTTCCTACAATATAGATCAATACAGTCTGCAGGGATACAGTCCGTAAGCACTCATGATTGTTTTTCTTCATGACAAAAAAAATAAATTAAAAATTAAAAAAATACCATACATCAGTGGTTTTAGCTGATATAAAGACTTTCAGGTGTTTATATATGTTTATGTTGAAGTATTTGGCAGATGCTTTTATCCAAAGCGACATACATAAAAAATACATATAAAACAATGACTGTAAACATGATCATTTAAGGGAAGAATGTAATATAAAATATCAAAAGAAAGTGTCAGGACAGAATAAACTATCTGCTGCTGCAGCAACAGAGATACAGTCTATAAGATATATAGATATCTAATGTATTCATACATTGTTTATGTTGCATGTATATATAACCTAATCATATTGTTTCTTCAATTTAAAAATAGCTGACCCTTCTCTGGGATTATATTCCCAGTTTTGATCTGGGACGTCTGGTCACTTATAGCATATAAGAATATTGTATTACTGTTAAGCAAACTATGAATAATAAAACATGTGTCCTTTATCATAGCTACACGTATGACAAAAAAGCACGTGAAAATCAGTGGTATTCAGTGAGGTAACATGAATTAAATGCGCTGACAGTTCATTGCTCCTGCCAAATGAATTGCAGAGTGGAGCGGATCACCACTCCAAGATGGCGGCCCCGCGTCTCGTCAGCGCCAGTAGGCAGTAGCGCTCCATGCTGCGTACCCTTAGAAGGTGTCTATGACGAAAAAGACACGAAAAGAGCTAGTTGCAGCAACTTTTGTTTATCCCTCGTGAGGATTTACGATTGAATCTTCATCTAAACGGAATTATGTGAGCATCCCGTTGATATCCCAGCGAGAGTGGAATATTAAAGTGTTTGTTTTATTATCGTTTATTTTGTTAGTTTGTATGTTTAGCTGCGGATGCTAATGTCACAATAAAAGCTACATCCAATCCCACCCAAGTCCAGCTTGGTACACGTGGCCACAACATTTTCTTCATAGTTTTAGAACCTTCCCTATTTAAGTCAGTTTGAAAAAATATATTTTGAGGCATATCGACCTTTATCCAGGTTTCATTCCTTTCTTCCTCTTCGTCATCGCCTGGAAGTCTTTTCCGCCTGCTGCCAAAGCTTCATAGCGGTTCAAATCTAAATGCTAATGACAGTTAAGTCTTTGGCCCTTTCCTTCCGAGAGCTTGGTCACTAAGGATTTTTTTTCTATGACAGCAGAAGAAAAAGGCAGGAAGTTTATTGTGGAGAGGTCAAAGAACGCGGTCTGTTATTATGAGACCCGACCCAGGGAGAAATTGAGAGGCGATATTAGACAGTCAGAAAAAAAAACCTTTTGTGGTGCAAATAAAAAGGCAATATAAAGCTTTAAAGGGGATTGTGGAGGGGCGTGGCCTGCGGGCCTGCAGCGAAGCGGGTTGTGCCAGGACCGGCTTCGAGATCAGCGACAGGTGCGTGGATGGCCCACCTGGGCGCGTTTATCTAATCACCTGTGGCTCTGTTAAAGGCAGCAGCCGGGAAAGAGAGGAGGGTGGTTGGTGGTTGGCAGAGCACGCCGAGAGAGCGAGCGACATTGACAGACAGACACAAAAGACGCTGGCTGAAAAGCAAACAGGAAAACCATTCGTGTGCTCAGGTGGGGGAAGAGCGGGCATGAGCGAGCGAAGAAGTGGATGGGCGGAATGGACAAAAAGGACATTTTATTGATAAATAAAACACTGTTCAAGACCATGAATGCAGCTGTCATGTCCTTGGGGGGTGGTCCAACCACAGGGAGGTTCACTTTCTTTTTGAAATATTGCCTATCATTCACAATCCTCATGTGGGACAAGAACACACCTTTCTCTGTCAGTGTGTTCTAAATAGTAAAAAAACTGCTAGCAAGAGGTGGCTAACAATGGCCGTAATGTAGATACAATCTCTTCCGCATATAAAGCCCTCTAAAAGAACGTCCAAACACTCTGATTACATGCCTTGACCTGCATATGAACCAAGTTGTAATGACTTTGATATTATAAGAGCTAACAGAGAGGAACTATTTTTGGTAACACAGTTGTTCACGGAGGCACCCTGCTTCTTCAGCCAGTAGCGAGAGGTAAACTAGCTACTGAGCTGCTGTGACTGACGTGAAAAAGGTGTGTTCTTATCTCAAAAAAATCGATCATTATAATCCCGTGCCAAGAGAGCACAGCTTGCAGGTTCAAAGTGCACAACTGAATAGCTTAGTTGTGTTAGTAGACGTCTAGATTGGGGTGTGTTGTTTTTAACGAGGAAAGACGCATGTCTCTTGTTTTCATGTTAGCTTTTAAGCTAGCGAGCTGACACCGGTAAATCCGCCGTGGCCCGTAAGTTTACAAAAGTGCTGTTATCGGTTTTTAGATCATTTTAATTTAAAAGGGTAACTAACACTAACCGTGTTTTCGCCGTCGTCATTATTATCGTTTATGGTTACATCCCTACAATATAGTCTTGTTTCCCGCTTGGTAGTTGTAGTTCTGATTGGAGGATTTACCCCCCTCACCTGCATGCTAGTCTGATTAGATTCCTAACTTGTCCCACCTAAAGACAAAAATAAATATGACCGGGTGTTGTCAATTATTTTCGTCTCGTTTTTATTTGTCGACTAAATTCTCAATTGACTCGATTTGGTCCTATTTTAGTCAGGGGAAAATAGGTTGTTGACAATAACTTTTCTGTCTTGCCTCTGGTGAGGGCGGTGACATTTTTTCCACTCCCTTCTTCTCCTTGCTTGCTCTCTTTGTTTTGTCCAGGCTACACTTTTTTGAAGCCTCTTTCTTTTGCGCTGTCCTCCAAATCTAAACATCAGACATGGAAATGATCAGCTGTACTCTCGACTCAATTGACAAAAATCTTCTGAACTGGATCGCAAGATGGATCACATCATGGAAAAGCTGGTTGCAAGGGAAAAATTGGATATGAGTTCCGGCATGGAATAGAACAGACAAGGCATTGTAATGTCTGTTCGCGGAAAAACAAAATCCTAATCTACGATTTGACTCCCTCGAATGGCCTTGATGCAACAACAGGAGCAGGCTGTTCTGAAAACGTCCCCCCGAGGACTCCTCAATGATGGACGCTTTTGACCCCCCCCCCCCCCCCCCCCACACCCAACCCCCCCCCCCCCCCCCCCCCCCCTCCGTTGCGAGTTGTCGTGATTATATGTAACATGTTATGTGTGTATGGCATGGAGGTTTTTCCCCTATACAGACTGGGCCCCCTTAGGAGCCCATTATAGATTGTATTTTTTTACTCATCTTCTTCCCAGCATTTTACCTTTTTCCCATTATTTACGGGGCGCCTTGTGGCAACCCATCAGCGTTCCTGTTCTGTAACCCTGTACACTGTTTGTTTGTCCAATCTTGAACGGTTTGTGCTGAAAACAAAGTTTAGTTGTACTGCAATTACAATAAAGTCCTATCCTATCCTAACTAAGACAAATATTTTTAATAAACAAAATTAAGACTGAATTCCAAGCATGCAGGCTGGAGAGCTTCACAGTTTGGACTTCAATGTCATTTATTTGCAGTCGTCTTTCAATTGAATAGGTTACAAACCTTAACCTCTGCTAGTTTACGTTAATGCCTGGTTCACACCAACGGCGCTTGCCGCGCTTTAAAGCGGCGAGCAAAGCGCCGTCATTTTTGTCAATTTTTCCACGAATATCCCGATCTCCGAAGTAATGTTATGCTTTGATACGCTCTGATACAAATTAGTTGCCGCTTTGGGGGGACGATTACCGTTCCTCACGATTTGATGCCGCTTTGATCCCGCTTTGATACGCTTTAAATCACGCTTTGATACGTTTTATTATGCTTTATTGAACTTTATTATGCTTTGATGCGATCCTGACGCTTTAAATCAGGCTCTGACACGATTATCAAGCTCTGCTGTGCATTGGAATTAATGTGTCATGAACATTATGAACATTAATTTGTAATAATGACTTTGAAATGTGATATTGTTATGTAATTATGTGCAATTTGGAAGATGCTGTGATTATTATTTTGTGAATTTGATTAATAAATTGCATGCGCACACATAATATAATAAAAAAGAGAAATATGATAAACAAAATAAGTTTTAAAAAAAGTGAAAAACTCAGTATACTGTTTTCCACACATTTTTTATATTCATTTAATTTTTCAATTTCTCTTTTTTTTTCATTATATTATGTTTATTATTTATTATTTATTATATTTTATATCTTCATTTATTTTATTTCTTTGTCATCTTAATAAATATCTATCTTTCATTTCTTATGCTAGTTGACAATAATAAAAGGCATTTCTTTTATTTGTTATATTCATTTATTTTTTCAATATCTCTTTTTTTTCGTTATATAATGTTTATTATTTATTATGTTTTATATCTTCATTTCTTTTATTTCTTTGTCATCTTAATAAATATCTATCTTTCATTTCTTATGCTAGTTGACAATAATAAAAGGCATTTCTTTTATTTTTTATATTCATTTATTTTTTCAATATCTCTTTTTTTTCGTTATATAATTTTTATTATTTATTATGTTTCATATCTTCATTTCTTTTATTTCTTTGTCATCTAAATAAATATCTATCTTTCATTGCTTAATAAAAGGCATTTCTTTTATTTTTTATATTCATTTATTTTTTCAATTTCTCTTTTTTTTGTTATATTATGTTTATTATTTATTATTTATGATGTTTTATATTCATTTATGTTTTCAATGTCTCTTTTTTTCCGTTGTATTATGTTTATTATGTATTATTTATTATGTTTCATATTCATTTATTTTTTCAATTTCTCTTTTTTTTTCTCGTTATATTATGTTTATTATTTATTATGTTTTGTATTCATTTATTTTTTGAATTTCCCTTTTTTTTCGTTCTATAATGTTTATTATTTATTATGTATTATGTTTTATATTCATTTTTTTTTCAATTTCTCTTTTTTTCCCGTTATATTATGTTTATTATTTATTATGTTTCATATTCATTTGTTTTTTCAATTCCTCTTTTTTATTCGTTATATTATGTTTATTATTTATTATGTTTTATATTCATTTATTTTTTCAATTTCTCTTCTTTTTTCGTTATATTATGTTTATTATTTATTATTTATTATGTTTTACATCTTCATTTCTTTTATTTCTTTGTCATCTTAATAAATATCTATCTTTCATTTCTTATGCTAGTTGACAATAATAAAAGGCATTTCTTTTATTTTTTATATTCAATGTCACTAGTCAATATCACAGTCACTTCCTATTTGTAGTTGTAGACTGGGGTCCGCACTTTGAACCAAGATCTGTTAAGCTTTCCTACGCTTTGAGTCAAGCTTTGCTGAGCTTTGTCAGGCTTTGTCAGGCTTTGTCAGGCTTTGATACGCTCTCGGCGCTTTATTCCATCCTTGACAGAGCGCCAAATTTTTTAAACCGTTTAAAAAATTTTGGCTTCACTACAAGCCATTACGACCCTCACGCTTTAATCAGGCTTTGTTACGCTTTAACGCCGCTTTGCATGCCGCTTTAAAGCGCCGTCAAAGCGCCGTTGGTGTGAACCTAGCATAAGTGTCACAATACACGCAACAGGTAAACCAATTTAAATGATTGTGTATGTTAAGGTGGTAAAATAGGAGGTGGCATATGCACAGTAAGGTTTGCGCGCGCCAGGTATTTAACGGACTGCTCCTTAAGGGGGAAATGTACTTTCTTATTTTCCCTGTCATTTTCAATCCTGATGAAATAAATATGTTTTGTTATTTATGCACTCTAACAAGTCAATACAGTGGCTGAAATAAGTATTTAACATAAAATAAATATATTTCCAAAGATGCCATTGACATGAACATTTTACCAGATTTTGGGAAGAACCCAGGTAATCCTGACATACAAAGAAAGTAGAAGAAATAAACTCAGAAATGAAATTGTGTGTAATCATGTGAAATGTCACAGTGTAAAATGCACCAGCTGGTATTTGTTGAATACTTTGTAAAAATGACTTTGTTGGCAATGGCAGCTTCTAGACGCTTCCTGTATGGAGAAACTAGTTACCCGCATTGCTCCCGGGGGGATTTTGGCCCATTTCTCCACACAAGTCTTCAAATCTCGAAGGTTCCGTTGGCTTCTTTTATGGAACTTGAGTTTCAGTTCTTTGATTGGCAACACTAAATGGTCCCTAGTGTGTGAGTGTGAATGTTGTCCGTCTGTGTTGATGAGCTGGTGACTTGTCCAGGGTGTACCCCCGCCTAGTGCAGCTGGGATAGGCTCCAGCATCCCCCGCGACCCTGAACGGGAAAAGCGGTAGAAAATGGATGGATGGATGGAGTTTTATAGATTTTTGATTGGATTGAAGTTGGGCCATTCCAGCAGTATTTTGTTTCCTTCTTTGAAGGCAATTGAGAGTTTCCTTGGCAGTATGTTTAGGATCATTATCCTGCTGAAATCTTTCATTCTCATCATCCTCATAGATGGCAGCAGATTTTGGTCAAGAATGTCTCGGATACATTTTCCCCTTCATCCTTCCTTCAATAATGTGAAGATTACCAGCACTGTTTGCTGAAAAGCAGCCCCACACCATCATGCTACCACCCCCAACCTACACTGTTGGTATGGTGTGTTTAGGACAGGGGTCGGCAACCTTTACCACTCAAAGAGCCATTTTGGCAAGTTTCACAAATTAAAGAAAGTAATGGGAGCCACAAAAAAAAAAAAAAAAATTAAAATTAAAAACACTGCATACAAAGCTTAAATGCTTTGTGCTATGTTAACCAGGGGTCTCCGACACACGCACCGGCACGCACTTTAATGTGGAAATTTGATGTTAGTGCAGCCCGCGAGTTTCGAATGAATGGCGCTTGATAGCGTCACGCTTGCCAACCCTTTCATTTTTCCCGGGAGACTCCCGAATATCAGAGCGTGATGACACTGCATTTGGCGCCCTCTACAGTCTGCCCCAACAGTGTACCTGCTCGACCACACGTAGAATGCAATTTCAGCTTGCTCACGTAAGTGACAGCAAGGCGTACTAACTCAGCAGCCACACATCTTACACTGACGGTACCAATACCCAGAATCCCATGCAGCCCTAACTCTTCCGCTCAACCAACGCACGGATAGGGGGGCGGGGGGTTGATGTGTGGGGGGATTTGGTGGTAGCGGGGGTGTATAATGTAGACCGGAAGAGTTAGGGCTACATGGGATTCTGGGTAATGGTTGTGTTGTGTTTATGTTGTGTTACGGTGGGATGTTCTCCAGAAATGTGTTTTTCATTATTTTTTGGTGTGGGTTCACAGTGTGGCGCATATTTGTAACGTAACAAATGTTAAAGTTGTTTGATACGGCTACCGTCAGTGTAAGCTGTGTGGCTGATGAGTAAGTATGCTTTGCTGTCTCCTGTGTGTGCAAGTAATAACAACATGCAACATGTGGCTGGGCTGGCACGCTGTTTGTAAATGCTATAGAGGACAATTACTGCAGTGCAATTAGGGCACGCCCTTTATTTAGTAATTAGAGTGTAAATAGGATTATTTTTTCCCTGGGAGTAATCTATGAGAGACACTGAGATCCATAAATCTCCTGGGAAAATCGGGGGGGTCGGCATGTATGTAGCTGAGCCGCATCAGAGTGGTCAAGGAGCCTCATGCGGCTCCGGAGCCGCGGGTTGCCGACCCCTGGTTTAGGATAATGTGCAGTACCATTTCTGCTCCCAACGAGATGTGCATTTTTGACATTCAAATAGTTCATGTTTCTCTCCTCAGACCAGACTAGATTCTCCCAGTTATTAACTGGCTTGTCCAAATGTTGTTCAGCAAGCTTTGACATGCTTTTGTTCCCAGCACTGGAGTCTTGGGTGGTAAGCGTGCATACAGGCCATTGCGGCGGAGTGCATTACCCACGGTTTTCCTGAATTCCAGCTCCTTCGCTCTGGTCAGCGGTTCATTGTTTCTCTTTGTAGGACTAAACAATATACGAATATTGTAGAGGTTTCCCTCTTGTGGGTTCTCCTGACCGAAATAGATCTGCTCGGAAGCCCGGGGGTCCGGGTTGAACAATCTTTTATTGTGCTAACACACCAGGTCACAAGTCTGCTCGGCGACTTTTCAGTCCCTGAATGTCCGGTGCGCGTCTGCTGCATAACTCCAACTCCCAACCACGGCGTCTCGGCCCGGCTGCTTCTAATAAGCATGGCAGGTGATTGGATGATCAGCCCCAGCTGGGTAATCCAATCCCCTACCAGCTGTGCTTCGAGGCCGTTCCTTACACACCCCGCTCTGCGGCAGGCCCGCAGACCATACCCCCCTCCACAAATATGTTTGTACCTGATGCCATCACATGCTTAAATAAGGCTATCACATGGTGATTTTATTGAATATGATTTGTGTTTTTTTGCTTCATTCAGTCTTGACGCTGAACTACAAATGTCTGCACAACTATTTTACCTCCGGGTACCATTAAAGAAACCTTGACCATCCTTGTAACAACAGTACCTGCTAATTCCAGGTCTGTTTGAAGTTCTCCACAGGTTGTCCTCGGCTCTCAAACAACTCTTCTGATTATTCTTTGCACTTCTCTGTCAGAAACCTTGCGAGGGGCAGCTGATTGAGGTCAATTTACGGTCGTATGGTTGGGCTTTCCATGTATGTATCAAACTGTGCTCACTGGAACATTCAGTAGCTTAGATATGTGCCTGTAACTAATGTCATCATTGTGTTTTGCACCAACGGCTGTTTGCTCTTACCCATCATGAGATGGCAATGAGACCTTTTTGTAGGCCGTCAATTAGGACAGAACCAGCTGAGACCAATTTGCAATGACAAAGGGTTGGATTGCTGTTTGATTACTGATATATTTTAGGTATTGCCTTGACTTTCAATGTGTTCAATCCTTTTTTTCTGTGTCATTTCACATTATTACACACAACTTAATTTCTGATTGTATTTGTTCTATGTATGGATTACTTGGGTTGTTCCCAACATCTGGTGACATTTTCATGTCAATGGAAATACAAGGTGTCCCCAAAACATGTATACACAACTTAAATAATTTGAAACTATGTTTTAATTGTATAATTTTCCAAATGCAAAAGTATTTACAAACATCATGGACAGATGATTTTGAAATCCCTACCTCACGACAAGCTTGCAGTACAGACTTTCTTGGACTTCGCTGAAACGTTTCCAGTACTCTTTCTTACCTTGTGGGGCTTCTTGTGGATGTTGTGAACAGTTGCATCAGCTTAGAACTTCTTTCTGAAACCCCTTCCTAAATTGTCTTTGCACTTCGACTGCATGTTCATACTTCCAGTAGCATTTTAGAATAACATTTCCTTTCTTCTGTCATGATCCGGGGTCTGGATCATGTTTTTTGTTAGTTCCCGTTTGCGCTCCCTTGTTTGTTTTACTTTCCATGACGACTGATTAGTTTCACCTGTCTCATGTGTTTGACTCATGCACCTGCTCTAATCAGAGACTATTATTTAAGCCTGTTTTGCCAGTTAGTCATCCTGTTTTGACTTTTCTTGCCATAGTTCATGCTGTTCGATTCATGCCGTGTCCAGTAAGTCTTTTTGTTTCATGTCCATAGTTCTTGCTATTTGTTTCAAGCCACAGTTTAGTGATTGTTTTCATGTTTTTAGTTTCATGGTTCATGTCTATAGTTTATGCTAAGTCTTAGCTTTTGTTTCCTGCGTTAAGCTTGTCTTCGCCTTGAGCGCTTTTTGTAGTACTTTGAGTTTGAATAATCAAATAATGTTCCTACCTTCAAGCCTTGTCCAGTATAGTCCGATTGCATCCCGGGAGAACAATCCTCGCAGTAAGCTGCGAAAAACCCCTCGTCTTGACGTCTTCAAAGTTTAGTCTGGCTGCCATCATTGAGTTCAATTGGTTTAATCTGAAAAACAAAACAAAACAAAAAACATTAGTTATCAGCTAGTTATCAGATGCTAAACATAAACCAAACATCACTTACTGTACAATGTCTGCTCTCACTGGAATGCTGACTGTTAGGATGTTGATATATTATATTATGTGACTTATAATCCTCACGAAGTGTTAAACAATAGGTGGATGTACACCAGCGTCTTTCTCACCATCTCCGGGTCTAAGCAATGTTTATAACGGAGAATTAACTTTCACAAGGTCAGAGACGAGACAGCAGCTCACCAACATTAGCGCTTATAACAACAATATCGCTAATACTCGGTTAATATTCAGGTCACAACATGTAAATGGATTATTTATGTCGCTTTTTGGATGGATATTTATTGGGTTTACGGTCAGAATAGACACAATGACATCGTTGCTCCCATTATTGTAAACAGACTTTTATTTTTGTTTAATTACAAGTTAAAATGCGTAAGAAAAAGACGTGTTCTTGTCTCTCACAAGGATTGTGAATTATAGATAAAATACCCAAAATGGGCAGTTCCCCTTTTAGCTTCTGACCTTCAATATAGAAGTAAATGATAGCTTGGATCACAGTTCTTTAGTGCAATATTAAAGCAGTTGACCTTTGAAGAGTTGCTCGGAAGCTGCATCACAATTGAAGATTACCAGATAATACGTATTATTATTTTTATTATTACGTAAAATAAAATGCTCTTCTCCTGGCTATTAAACCTGTGGAAGGAAGACGAGAACACATAGTCAATTACAGTGGTTATGGGTCATTTGAGATTCACATAAAAGAAGAGTCTCGGAGTCTCATCATTGCCCACCAATTCCCCTAATAGTTGTACTAAAGCTTCACTTTACTGTTTTAGCACCACCAGCGAATAGACAAATATACGGTACAAACAATATATCCTCAATGAAAGAAAACGTACTAAATAGCGTCCTGTGTGTATTCCAATAAATATGCTTAGCAAGTATTGTGTTGGCTCACTTCCATTAAACTGCAATTCTTCCTTTCTGGAAACCCACTTTCTTAAACACAACAGTCGATTATATAGCACATTTCTATCAAAAAAGATGATGACCGTTCTCGATCGCGTCGCATTATCAACCGGCTTTACGAGCCGCGGACTGAAGGTCACGGCGTTTCATGAACGGCATTGATTGATCCATCGGAGTAATCACTTCTTGGCACTTGCAGAATGTCACCGGCAGTAGTTTCTCTTCCCCCATTATGTAATCAAGGCGGAATTATGCAAATGCTTATGGTAATGGTGAGACTGAGAGGCCGTGATAGCGAAATCTTGCGGCTGCTAACCCATTTACGGGGCTGTAATGCCGTCAACAAAATGCTTGTTAATGGATGAGTGGCATGGTGTTCTATAAACAAATAGGCATCATCACAAACGCTGATGTGCTCTTCATTTATTTGCCATGTTTATGTGCTTGTCTCTGTCTGAAGCCATTTCTGGAGTTGTTTGTTGTACTTCAGTACTTAACTATTCTTGTAGGGATTGGTCCCTTTCACATTTGAATCAATACGGTACCAATTCTCCTTACCTTGGAATCGATATATATATATTTTTTTTAGTTTTAAATGACACATATGAAGCCCTCTGGTTCTCCTGCAGACTCCCTCCCACCTCGCCTGTTTAAGGAGGTACTTGCTACTATTGGATCAAGTGTCCTTAAAGGCCTACTGAAATGATTTTTTTTTATTTAAACGGGGATAGCAGATCTATTCTATGTGTCATACTTGTACATTTCGCGATATTGCCATATTTTTGCTGAAAGGATTTAGTATAGAACAACGACGATAAAGATTGCAACTTTTGGTATCTGATAAAAAAAAGGCTTGCACCTACCGGAAGTAGCGTGACGTAGTCAGTTGAACATATACGCAAAGTTCCCTATTGTTTACAATGATGGCCGCATGAAGTGAGAGAGATTCGGACCGAGAAAGCGACAATTTCCCCATTAATTTGAGCGAGGATGAAAGATTTGTGGATGAGTAAAGTGCAAGTGAAGGACTAGTGGGGAGTTGAAGCTATTCAGATAGGGAAGATGCTGTGAGAGGCGGGGGTGACCTGATATTCAGCTGGGAATGACTACAACAGTAAATAAACACAAGACATATATATACTCTATTAGCCACAACACAACCAGGCTTATATTCAATATGCCACAAATTAATCCTGCATAAAAACACCTGCGTGTTTGTTACGCTAGCTCCTAGCTCCTCTGCTAGCTCCTAGCTCCATAGAACACGCCAATACAATTCAAACACCTGATCAACACACACAATCACTCAGCCCAAAAGACCGTTCACCTAACCCAAGGTTCATAAAGCTTATATATTTAAAAAAAGTTACGTACATACGCAAAAAAAAGTTGCGCACATACGGTCAAGCGATCAAATGTTTAGAAGCCAAAGCTGCATACTCACAGTAGCACGTCTGCGTCTTTGTCATCCAAATCAAAGTAATCCTGGTAAGAGTCTGTGTTGTCCCAGTTCTCTACAGGCGTCTGTGTATCGAAGTCAAAAGTCCTCCTGGTTAGAGTCTCTGTTATCCGAGTTCTTCCATCTTGACTGCATCTTCCGGGAATGTAAACAAAGAAGCGCCGGCTGTGTACTGTTGTTGCTGACTACGTTCGAAAAATACGTCCATTTCGCACCGACAACTTTCTTCTTTGCTTGCTCAGCTTCCTTCTCCATAATGCAATGAACATGATTGCAACAGATTCACGAACACAGATGTCCAGAATACTGTGGAATTATGAAATGAAAACAGAGATTTTTCGTATTGGCTTCAATGTGGAAGGCATATCCGTGTTCCCCGGGTTACGTTACGCGCATACGGCATCCTCAGAGGCGTTTCGAACCGGAAGTTTAGCGGCAAATTTAAAATGTCACTTTATAAGTTAACCCGGCCGTATTGGCATGTTTTATAATGTTAAGATTTCATCATTGATATATAAACTATCAGACTGCGTGGTCGGTAGTAGTGGGTTTCAGTAGGCCTTTAACATTATCAATAGTAGCCTCTCTTCTGGAATAGTTCCAGTAGAGTTTAAACATGCAGTGGTACGACCTCTACTTAAAAAACCAAGCCTCGACCCCTCTATCCTCTCTAACCTTAGACCTATCTCTAATATTCCATGCATTTCTAAAATATTAGAGAAGGTTGTCTACAGGTTGTCGTCCAACACCTTCAATCACTGTCCCTGAAAACCTCAAATAAAGCCAGAAATCTTGTGGTTATTTTAGATTCTGATTTACATTTCGACAGTCACATCAAATCAGTAACAAAATCGGCCTACTATCACCTCAAAAATGTAAAAAGACTTAGAGGGCTCATGTCAGCTCAAGACTTTGAAAAACTTGTACATGCCTTTATTACCAGTAGGCTAGACTATTGTAATGGTCTCCTTGCAGGTCTTCCCAAAAAAACTGTCAGGCAGCTACAGCTTGTTCAGAACGCTGCTGCTAGAGTTCTAACAAAGACCAAAACATGTGAGCACATTACAGCAATTCTTAAATCCTTACATTGGCTCCCTGTACATCAGAGAATTGATTTCAAAATCCTCCTGCTCACATATAAATCACTACATGGTCTAGGGCCCAAGTATATCACTGATATGCTCCCACTATATACGCCCTCTAGATCACTAAGATCTTCTGAGACCAATCTGTTAGCGGTTCCAAGAGTAAACTCAAATCAAGGGAGAGCATCATTCAGTCACTATGCAACAAATAGCTGGAATAAACTTCCTGAAGATGTCAGACTCTCCCCACCTCTGACTACTTTTAAATCTAGACTGAAGAATCTTTAATCTTTTAACTTTTAACGTCTGCACTGTTTTTATTTTTATTGTCTGCATTTTAATTTTGCTTTTATTTTCTTTCATTTCACTTTGTTGTCTGTGAAGCACTTTGAGTCTGCCTTGTGTATGAAAAGCGCTATACAAATAAAGTTGCCTTGCCTTGCCTTGCCTTGCCTACAGTCAATGGTTGCCCTTCTTAGAGGATAATGGTATCACTGAGTTGTTCCAGTTTTAAAGCCCTCCACAGCACAGAGTCAGCGCTTTTAAAAGTTTTTAACGATATCCTCCTGTCAACTGATTCTGGTAAATATGTTGTCCTGGTGCTTTTAGATCTGTCTGCTGCTTTCGACACCGTCGACCACGCCACCTTAATCACTCGTCTTGAGAACTGTGTGGGCATTAAGGGCGCCGCCCTCAACTGGTTCCGGTCGTACCTAACTGACAGGAGTTTTTGTGTAAAAATAGACAGTTTTATGTCTTCCACAGCTCCTTTACCACATGGGGTTCCCCAGGGCTCAATCCTTGCCCCAATCTTATTTGCGCTTTACCTTCTCCCCCTTGGTTCTATTTTTAGGAAGTACGATATTGCATTTCATTTTTATGCCGATGATTGCCAGATTTATTTTCCCATGGCACAAAATAACACGGTTCAACGTCTTATTGACTGCCTGCACGACATCAAAGCCTGGCTTTCAGCTAACTTCCTGAGCCTAAATGAAGACAAAACAGAAGTTATGTTGTTCGGTCCAAGTCGCTCCCCCTCCCTCAACGTTGACCTCGGCACTCTGACCC
>NC_084751.1:47292309-47352309 GCF_033978785.1 Entelurus aequoreus
TTTTCAGCTACGTCCTTTTCCACTGCTCGCTCTTCTGGTCGCTTTTCAGCCGTCTCCGGCTCTCCACCTCCTTCTGCCCCGTCGTTCTCGGCTGTCGCCCTTTTACACACTGAGAGGGGATTACTTAATGGTGCCCAGCCGGGCGATTCCCGCACCTGAGGTTAGCGGCGTCGAACCCGGCGCGCCCCGCCTCGCTGCTCGCTCGCCGTCCACGCCTCCTCGCCGCCATCTTGGAGCGGGCCCTGCCTCGCTGTCGGTCTGCCGGCCCCGCCTCCCCACAAAGCACAATCCCATTCAAGAGCAGACAAACATTACAGGGAGACAGAACAGGATCAAATATTACAGGGAGACAGAACAGGTAGGAGGCCACGGGGAAGACCCAGGACACGTTGAGAAGACTATGTCTCCCGGCTAGCCTGTGAACGCCTCGGGATCCCACGGGAAGAGCTGGACGAAGTGGCTGGGGAGAGGAGAGTCTGGGCTTCCCTGCTTAGGCTGCTTCCCCCGCGGCCCGACCTCGGATAAGCGGAAGAAGATGGATGGATGGATAATTATGATACTTTTAGAGAGCAAAGTTTACAACAAAACATATCCAATACGTATTGGCGTTGAGATCAAGTGCCATTTATGGAATTGTTTCCTTCTCATATTTACTTTTTTTTTAGACAATTTGCCCTTCACCGCACCTTCTTAAAATGGAAGAGCAGAGAATGCAAAGCATGACACAGCATCTGTCTGCACCGCTATCTCTTCTTTAAAATGTTTGCCACAGACTGAAGAAGATAATGGAAGGTCATCGTATTGTTTTAGTGATTGAAACATCTTCACTAGTTTGGCAGTTTGAAATATACAGCCGTGTGCTACATTCTCAGGTTGTTTTGTGAAAATAATAACCCTGATTGGATAGCAGCATTTCCATTGACTATAAACTAATAAATATGTTGTCATACCTCCACCATTTGGCACCGAAGGTGTTGTCAGTCTTTGTCTCCTCAGCGCCACCAGCATGTAGATGCTGAAGACTGCAGGGCCAAGAACCGAACCCTGTGGAACTCCGCACGCTACCTTAACATACTCCGAGGTCATTTTTATGGGAGTCGCACTCCATCCTGTCAGTAAGATAGGAGTTAAACCAAGAAAAGACTGTCTCCATAGAGTGATTTGCCCTGAAACCGGACTAAAAGGGTTCACAGAGATTGCTAGACGCTAAGTGTTCATTTAGCTGCTGTGCAAAAAATGTTCCGATGATTTCCGAGGTAAAGAGAAGGTGGGATACCAGCCGGTAGTTTACCATGAGGTCAGGATCGAGGTTAGGTCTTTTGAGCAGAGGATGAATAGCCGCTATTTTGGATGCTCTGGGAACAGTGTCAGAGGAAAGTGATAAGTTAATAATATTTAGCACTAATGGTCCTATTATTACAAACAACTCCTTGATAAGTTTCCCAGGAAGTGGGTCAAGTAAACATGTTGTTTGTTTTGTCCCATTTACAAGTCGCGGGAGTTCCTCTAATGTTATTTCTTCAAATAGAGAGAGATTATTTTGGAGGGCAGTATCCGTCGTATGTACATTCGTATCTGTGTTAATAGAACCCAGTTGGAACTGGGACGCGTTATCTTTAATCTCTATTAATGACTTCAATTGTCTTAGTAAAGCACTTCATAAAGTCATCTGCCGAGTGGTTGGAGCTACTGGGAGGAGTCCCTTGTTGGGTTAGCGATGCTACTGTACTGAACAAATATTTAGGATCGTTTTATTGCGGCGGATGAGATTGGAGTAGTAATTTGTTTTAGCTAAGGTAAGCACGTGTTTACTAGTTATTAAACTATCACTTCATGCTTGCACGCCATTTGCGTTCCAGCTTACTACATGATAGTTTAAGAGCGCTATTTCATTCTGTGAACCAGGGGGTACGCCTTTTAGGGGGCTGTTTTAGCTTTAGCTGTGCTGTACTATCAATGGCGTTGCGCAGGGCGTCGTTAAAGTTGTTAGTGAGGTTATCAGTAGAACCCACATAATTTGGGAATGGCACCATTACCGAAGGCAGTAGGCCAGCAAGAGTCATAGATGTGACAGCATTAATGTTGCGGCTGCTTAAGTAGCTTGTTGACAATGAGTCAGTACTTGGAATTTTATAAGTTAGTGATCAGACATTACTTTTGTGCACAAAAGTACCATAACTTTGGAGGTGGCGACATCCTGACAAGGACTAGATCTATTGTATTACCGTTGCGATGCATGGGTTCATTTATTATTTGTGTAAGACCACAGCTATCAATTATAGTCTGGAACGCCATGCACGGAGGGTCTGACGGATTCATATGGATATTAAAATCCCCATTATAATTATATTATCTGCATGCGTCACTAGATTAGCGACAAACTCTGAAAATTCCTAAACTTGCTCTAGTGTAGTTTGTCAAGCTTAACTCAAATAGTAGTCTATATTTCTGGAACGAGTGAGGGTGCCCTTCTGGTTAGGGTGAAGGCCATCCCTCCTCAGCAAACAGGGTTTGCCCCAGAAAGAGGGCCAATTATCAACAAACGTTAGTTCTTGTTCCCTAAAAAAGCTAGCCAGCCACTTGTTAAGCGAGACTAATCTGCCATACCTCTCATCATTGCCTCTTGCAGGCAGGGGTCCAGAGACTAGCACTCGATGCCGAGACATCCTAGCTATGTAATCTCTGACTGTCTCATCCTAGTGTCAGTGGAGCCAACGTATACAACTATGTTCGCGTAGCTAGTGGTACGATTACCCTGCCATACGTGTTTACTAGGCCTGTTGTGAGTCAGCTCCCTAAGACTAGCTTCAATGTCAGGTGCTCTGGCCCCGGGAATACACTTGATTATGGCTGGTTTACTAAACTTTATGTTCCGGGTGATGGAGTCCCCTTTGACTAAGGTGTGGTGCCCGGTAGACTGGGGTGTAGGACTAGCTAAAGGGATGAGCCTATTATGTGTCTCAACCAGTTCACTGTGGCTTGTAGGCCGCTTTGGGCTGCTACAAACTGGGCGAGTCAACTCTCTACAACTAATTCTAACTGACTATGCTCTGACTGGCGGACACGGTCCTCTAGTAGGGCCAACCTATCTATGAGAACGGTGCACACAGAGCAGGGAGCCATGCTCACGTTGTTTCTTTCACCAAGTTGACTTATTGCTGTCTTCGGAGCTATAGGCGAAGAGTAGCAGCAGCGTGAGGGAGCAGATGCCTTCGGAGCGTAGTTGCATTGGACCGCGACTAGCTTAGCTTCGTTAGCTTAGCAGCTAGCTAGCTAGCTGAGAGAGAGGAGGGTGAGACAGAGAGGGTGCTTTGTAAGTTTTATAAGACTACTAATTATGTTTGGGAAGTAATAAAGAAAGCTGTAGAACGATTAGAAGCACACAGATCGAAAGATAGTTTGTGGCGGTGAGCGGCAGATTGATCTAGAACTAACTTATGTCGATGTAAACATAGGTACACATGGAAGCAATCACGTCTCCGCTATAAAAAGTTTGTGTTCGTTTACGTTTTTAATAACAATATCACTAATACCTGGTTAATATTCAAGTCACAAAATGTAAATGGAGTATTGTTGGTTCTTTTTGGATGGTTATTTATCGGATTTTACGGGCGAAATAGAGGAGCTACCACTTTATTAACAAGTTAGAATGCATGTTTTCCAGGATGGCGCCGCTGTAGTGGCTGCTGGTGGCAGGAGCTCTGTGCTCTTGTGTCATCCTTTTATGTTCCTGGTGTTTTCCTCTTGTTTTCATGTGGTTTTTTCTGCCTTTGTGGTTTGGGACCCTTTGGGTGCAACAAGGGGTGGCACTTTCGTGACTTCTATGGTGCTTTTTTGTGAACTTCTGGATCTGCCTCCCGTTTGGCCATGGGGACCAGCTGCTGGGTCTCTGCCACACCAGAGTCCGTTTGGAGAGACTGGAGGAGAGGAGATGCGGATGAAGAGACAGGGCTGCGTAGCTGGTGCTGGGTGCCGGGACGGACAGGCTTCACGGTGTCTTGGCTGAATGAGCGTGTATCGGACGCCTCGGTCTCCTTGGATGTATCCCCGCTCATCCATGCGGACTGGACACTGGCCGAGAGTTGGTGGGCGGCCGAGGGTGGAGTCGGTTCTCTTGGTTGCTTTGTTGGGTCTGCTCCTGTCTCTGGCCATGCTCCTCCCACCCCAGCAGACGATGGCGTGGAACACCACAGAGGCTACTACAGTCTATATGGGTGTTGAAATTATGTTTTTGTTTGGTTGCGTGTCTATGCATGGTGCAATCGTGTGTGCGCAATGTGTATTATTGGTTGATTTTTTTTAGTTGTTTTTGTTGTTTTACTTTTGTGGCTGTGTGTAGAAGTGGCACTGCTGGAGTGGCAGCTGGTTGCATCAGCTCTGCTCTTGTCATGTCTTTAATGTCCTTTGTGTTTCCCTCTTACACACATGTTTATGTGTGCTATGGCTATGTTGTTTTTCCCTTGGCTTCAGTCTGGACCCCCTCTCCAGGGGCCCAGGCTTAGACTGTTTTTTTTTCTCTCCCCCCCTCCCCCCCTCCCCAGCGTTTACCTGTTTCTCACCTGTTTCTCGTCGGAAGTTGGCAGACCCATCAGCGATCCTGTTCTGTCTTCCTGTAATGATTGTCTGATCTTGAATGGGATTGTGCTGAAAATCTTAATTTCCCCTTGGGGATTCTTAAAGTATTTCTGATTCTGATTAAAAAAAATATTAATCTGTCGTCATGTCTTTCATATTGATTGTAAACGATAGGCAAATTTTCCAAAAAAGTGCAGGCTTATTCTTTGACTGTCTTCACTGCAACCTTAGCACATATCTACAATACACGGCTTAAGTGGAGAGTTACATACAGAGTAGGGAGTCTAATCATGGCTCCCAGACAATGTGAGCACTTCTATAATTGTCAGTTGTCCCTTTCCTTCCAAGAGCAATTATGGAATTCGTTGGAATTTAAAAAAAACCATCATACAATTGCACCATGTACACCCAGCTTCAAATAGCAGACCTGACGTGTTCCGGCAAAGCGAGGCCTCTGTTAGCATGAATTTAATTGGCAAGACTGGAGGAAGCAGAACAGAAATGGGCACATAGTCATTGAATGACTGTGATTATGAATCCAGTCTTGGCATCTCCTTCCTTCCTCAATGAATTAGTCAGTCACTCTGCTGGTTTGGGTAGGGCGGCCAATTACAGCCCAGACTTGTGAGCTTTGCCCAATCAAGCTGTTATCTTTGGACACGTAATACATCGTAGTAATACAGCCAGGGGCGCCGAAAAGGGGGGGTAAAGGAGACAGATTCTAGGGGCCCATGATGGAGGGGGGCCCAGAGAGGCCCCTAATGATGATGAAATTATAATACAGAAAAAATAATGACACTAAGTTATTAACTAACATATAATCACACATGTTTTATTTTCCATGTCCTGGTAACAATACCTTTATTTGTTTTGGAAGCATCAACACCTGCAGGGCCCTCCCTCCCCCCCTCTATTTACGTAAAATGGTTCAGTCCGACTAGATCAGCTGCAGGTAGAGCACTGGCGATTCGTCACAGTCAGACAGCGCCACAGCGGGCAAAGCGGAGGAGACAGCAGTATGCCTCAAAAATCAGGCAGCCAAAAAAGAAAGGAAAAAAAAGAAGAGAGGAGAAGGAGTTGAAGGGTCGACAATATGTCACCCAATATTTCCAAAAAAAAGGTGGGTTTGTTAGTTGTGGTGGAAAGTTATGCATATTAACTTTGTCCCTGTCTGTGGTAATAAGCTAGCTCACTTTTCTCACCATGTTAGCTCAAGAAAACTCTGGATTTTTACATTTTACTGCTGTATTAGTTAAAGAATCAATCCAGTCAAACATTTATCAAGCTGTTCTTATTCAATAATAGTTGATCTCCCCTCTGTCAAAATGATGCCTCATTCTGAACAGAGTCAAGTGCAGCAGCAGCAGAAAATATCATTACTCAAAAATACCATTAAAATGCATAATTGTATGTAAAATAGCATAAAAAAATGTTGCCGCTGTGTTGGGGGCCCTGTAAAGATTATTTTCATGGGGCCCAAAATCCCTAGCGGCGCCCCTGAATACAGCTAATCAGTTTGTGGAGAGTAAGTTTGTGTAAAGGCTTCTTAGACTTAGACTTAGAGACTCAGACTTAGACTTGATTTTATTGTCATTCAAATTAGAACTTTACAGTACAGATAAGAACACAATTTTGTTGCATTAGCTCATGGTAGTGCAGGATAAAAGAGCAATAAGGTGCAGATATAAATAAATAGATTACTGTATAGATAAATATATTGCACTTTTGCATATGCATCCACGTTTATGGATGTATGTTATATTGTCTTTATATTCCAGCCAGTGAATCTATTTTTGGGGGGAATTGAGGGGATTATTTGAATGCGTTCAAGAGTCTGACGGCCTGAGGGAAGAAGCTGTTACAGAACCTGGAGGTTCTGCTACGGAGGCTGCGGAACCTCTTTTCTGAGCCCTGGTCAGGCAGCGGCTTTTTGCCATCTCCTGGATAGGAGGAAGAGGAGTCTAAAGTCTAAAGTTGCTGTTGGTTAGAATCAGCAGGTATTGATTCAAAGCTGCTAAACTGGCAGTAGGTCAGTGCAGCAAATAAGAACAAATGTCAGAAGAAAAGAAAAATCAAGGAATTATTCCTTCTGAGAGAGAAGGAATACATGATAGGCAAAAAAGTGCAGACAAGAACAAAAAAAGGAACAACATTGATAATTTGAAATCTAATTAAGGAATTCCGAAACACATGTCTGAGGTGTAATCACTGGTGAACAGGCTGCTACATTCGGAGATACATCATCAAATCAAGTGAGGGAATTTGACTGCACTAAATGAGCGATGCCATTTTTCTCCTCCTCAGAGATTGATTATCATTTTCTTTTCAGCGCTGGATGTCTGCACAAAAATGGATCTTTGTCCTTCAACTAATTCAGTTTCTTGTCCAAAGTTTCCCATTGTTGCCTGAGCATCCAATAACGACGTCCTGATCAGGTGGATTTTATCTTTCCCTCACTTAGGTGACATCAGACGTCATTGTTCCATCAAAGGATTTCCAATATTTGCTGGAGAGTTTGTCTCTATTCCCTTCCATCCGGAATTCCCAGTTACTCATTAAAACATGACAGCCTTCATTTGACTTCCAATGAATATAATTACTTCCAATTTACATTATGCTCTGTCCTAATTGTTGACACTGGGAACAAAAAAATGATATAGTTTCAACATAATGCAATGAAATGTAATAATCGAAGTAGGCTGGACACCACATAAAACTACAGCCACATTATTAACCCTGTTGGGTGTTACACCTCCAGGACACAATACATTGTGTGTCCAAATATTAGTTCCTCCAAAGGACAATTAATACATTCATCAAATGATATAATAGTGGTTTAAAAATATAGGTCATTTGTGAAAATCTTATTTTATCAGTTTTCAGACAAGACAAGCATGACTCAGTAAACACAGACACATATTTAATAATACCACCTTAACATGTGATAACCAAACAGTTACACACCTATTTAATAATACCACCTTAACATGTGACAACCAAACAGTTACACACATATTTAATAATACCACCTTAACATGTGATAACCAAACAGTTATACACATATTTAATAATACCACCTTAACATGTGACAACCAAACACTTACACACATATTTAATAATACCACCTTAACATGTGACAACCACACAATTACACACCTATTTAATAATACCACCTTAACATTTGACAACCAAACAATTACACACCTATTTAATAATACCACCTTAACATTTGACAACCAAACAGTTACACACCTATTTAATAATACCACCTTAACATGTGACAACCAAACAGTTACACACCTATTTAATAATACCACCTTAACATGTGACAACCAAACAGTTACACACCTATTTAATAATACCACCTTAACATGTGACAACCAAACAATTACACGCCTATTTAATAATACCACCTTAACATGTGACCACCAAACAATTACACACCTATTTAATAATACCACCTTAACATGTGACAACCAAACAATTACACACCTATTTAATAATACCACCTTAACATGTGACAACCAAACAATTACACACCTATTTAATAATACCACCTTAACATGTGACAACCAAACAATTACACATCTATTTAATAATACCACCTTAACATGTGACAACCAAACAATTACACACCTATTTAATAATACCACCTTAACATGTGACAACCAAACAGTTACACACCTATTTAATAATACCACCTTAACATGTGACAACCAAACAATTACACACCTATTTAATAATACCACCTTAACATGTGACAACCAAACAGTTACACACATATTTAATAATACCACCTTAACATGTGACCACCATACTATTACACACCTATTTAATAATACCACCTTAACATTTGACCACCAAACAATTATACACCTACTTAATAATACCACCTTAACATTTGACCACCAAACAATTACACACCTATTTAATAATACCACCTTAACATTTGACAACCAAACAGTTATACACATATTTAATAATATCACCTTAACATGTGACAACCAAACAATTATGCACCTATTTAATAATACCACCTTAACATGTGACAACCAAACAGTTACACACCTATTTAATAATACCACCTTAACATGTGACAACCAAACAATTACACACCTATTTAATAATACCACCTTAACATGTGACAACCAAACAGTTACACACATATTTAATAATACCACCTTAACATGTGACCACCATACTATTACACACCTATTTAATAATACCACCTTAACATTTGACCACCAAACAATTATACACCTATTTAATAATACCACCTTAACATTTGACAACCAAACAATTACACACCTATTTAATAATACCACCTTAACATGTGACAACCAAACAGTTACACACCTATTTAATAATACCACCTTAACATGTGACAACCAAACAGTTACACACCTATTTAATAATACCACCTTAACATGTGACAACCAAACAATTACACACCTATTTAATAATACCACCTTAACATGTGACAACCAAACAGTTACACACCTATTTAATAATACCACCTTAACATGTGACCACCATACTATTACACACCTATTTAATAATACCACCTTAACATTTGACCACCAAACAATTATACACCTATTTAATAATACCACCTTAACATTTGACCACCAAACAATTACACACCTATTTAATAATACCACCTTAACATTTGACAACCAAACAGTTATACACATATTTAATAATACCACCTTAACATGTGACCACCAAACAATTATACACCTATTTAATAATACCACCTTAACATGTGACAACCAAACAATTACACACCTATTTCATAATACCACCTTAACATGTGACAACCAAACAATGACACAAGGTGACTCGGTAAAGAATCTGGGTATTATCTTCGACCCAACTCTCTCGTTTGAGTCACACATCAAGAGTGTTACCAAAACGGCCTTCTATCCCCTCAAAAAGCTAGTTAATAAAGAATACCGCTAATAAGAATTAATAGTGATAAAGACGAAATCTACACAAATGTTGTTTGTTTCCTATGACACAAAGCTTTAGATAGTTTGGCATATTTCAACTGACTTACACTGTATTTGTTTTAGTACTGTATCTTTCTTTTTTAATTGTTTTAATGTATGTGTGCCTCGCTGTAAAAGGTTTGCACACCCCCGACCATGCGTGTAGCCGAATTTCTGCAGCAGTTTGAGCGAGGCACTGCTAGTCTGCAACGTGCTGAAGCAAAAAGTTGATAACGCCAACCAAGGACGGTAAAATAATATGCAAATAGCGGACATGTATCCATAAAAATATAGAGAAGCTGCTGGTGGTGTGTATGATGGAGCAGCAGCTGGAAGGAGATTCCTTCATAAAACTATATAGTTCTGGGGGAGCAAGTGCAGATGAAATTGATGTGTTGAGTGGCACGAGCTGTGGCACAGAACCAATTAAACTCCTAACCTGAGGCTATTGTAAGAACACAAAAAGAATGTGATCGCATTCTAAGGAGTACTGATTGCATTTGAATGCATCGTTGAGTTGGTGTTTCATTGAAACAAATCAACACCCTGGCTGGCGTAGGTGGAGCGCTAATGTTGTTATCATAGCTCTGTGAGGTCCCGTAGCTAAGTTAGCTTCAATGGCGTCGTTAGCAACAGCATTGTTAAGCTCCGCCAAGCTGGAAATTATTAACCGTATATTTACATGTCCATGGTTTAATAGTATTGTTGATCTTCTGTCTATCCTTCCAGTCAGGGGTTTATTTATTTTGTTTCTATCTGCAGTTAAGCACGATGCTATCACGTTAGCTCCGTAGCTAAAGTGCTTCGCCGATGTATTGTCGTGGGGATAAAAGTCACTGTGAATGTCCATTTCGCGTTCTCGACTCTCATTTTCAAGAGGATATAGTATCCCAGGTGGTTTAAAATACAAATCTGTGATCCACAATAGAAAAAGGAGAAAGTGTGGAATCCAATGAGCCCGCTTGTACCTAATTTACGGTCAGAGCGAAAAAAGATACGTCCTGCACTGCACTCTAGTCCTTCACTCTCACTTTCCTCATCCACAAATCTTTCATCCTGGCTCAAATTAATGGGGTAATCGTCGCTTTCTCGATCCGAATCTCTCTCGCTGCATTGTAAACAATGGGGAAATGTGAGGAGTCCTTCCTCCGGTGACGTCACACTACTTCCGGTACAGGCAAAGCTTTTTTTTATCAGCGACCAACAGAAACACACCCCACTATGGGCAGAGCAAATCATAACTCATGAGCATCCATACAGAGTTAGATGTCAAACATAATGCAGTGCTAACAATAAAATATTTGTTTTGTTTTGTTTTTTAACAAAGTATTTGGACCACACTGAAAAGCTCAAAGGAAAGGAAGTACCACGAATATACACTACCGTTCAAAAGTTTGGGGTCACCCAAACAATTTTGTGTTTGAGCCTTCATTTCTAAGAACAAGAATAGACTGTCGAGTTTCAGATGAAAGTTCTTTTTTTCTGGCCATTTGGAGCGTTTAATTGAGCCCACAAATGTGATGCTCCAGAAACTCAATCTGCTCAAAGGAAGGTCAGTTTTGTAGCTTCTGTAACGAGCTAAAGTGTTTTCAGATGTGTGAACATGATTGCACAAGGGTTTTCTAATCATCAATTAGCCTTCTGAGCCAATGAGCAAACACATTGTACCATTAGAACTAGGGATGTCCGATAATGGCTTTTTGCCGATATCCGATATTCCGATATTGTCCAACTCTTTAATTACCGATACCGATATCAACCGATACCGTGGAATTAACACATTATTATGCCTAATTTGGACAACCAGGTATGGTGAAGATAAGGTACTTTTTTAAAAAATTAGTAAAATAAGATAAATTAAAAACATTTTCTTGAATAAAAGAGAAAGTACAACAATATAAAAACAGTTACATAGAAACTAGTAATGAATGAAAATGGGTAAAATTAACTGTTAAAGGTTAGTACTATTAGTGGAGCAGCAGCACGCACAATCATGTGTGCTTACGGACTGTATCCCTTGCAGACTGTATTGATATATATTGATATATAATGTAGGAACCAGAATATTAATAACAGAAAGAAACAACCCTTTTGTGTGAATGAGTGTAAATGGGGGAGGGAGGTTTTTTGGGTTGGTGCACTAATTGTAAGTGTATCTTGTGTTTTTTATGTGGATTTAATAAATTAAAAAAAAATAATAAAAAAAAAAAAAACAATTCCGATAATAAAAAAAACGATACCGATAATTTCCGATATTACATTTTAACGCATATATCGGCCGATATAATCGGCCTGCCGATATTATCGGCCGATATATGCAGCCGATATAATTAGAACACTGGAGTGATAGTTGCTGGAAATGGGCCTCTATACACCTATGTAGATATTGCACCAAAAAGCAGACATTTGCAGCTAGAATAGTCATTTACCACATTAGCAATGTATAGAGTGTATTTCTTTCAAGTTAAGACTAGTTTAAAGCTATCTTCATTGAAAAGTACAGTGCTTTTCCTTCAAAAATAAGGACATTTACATGTGACCCCAAACTTTTGAACGCTAGTGTATCAACAAAACAAAACAAAAACAAAAAAAACAAAAAAAAACCAAAAAAAAGTCTAAATATTGTGTCAATAAATTGATAATTCAAACAAGTAAATGTCAAAATTCCGAATGTTTATTCAAATTAAACATGTTTATTGCTGGTGAAACATTTTAAAATGTAATTTGACAAAATCCTTCAACAGTCCTCTTAAGACTACGGATTGTGGCATCGTACAGTTAGTGCTTGTTGCAATGCAACTGTAATAGTACAGTAAATACAGACCTGCTTCTGCCTGCTGTTGAGTGAAATTGCAAGTATTTGTGACGACACTTCTCCCGGGAGTGCAGACATAAGTGCCGTGTGGTTTTGGACCTATAGCAACGGTAACTAAGGGACGTGCGGGGGGTCTTAGCAAAACGTGTTGTTTATGTGCAAGGACCTACTCCGTTCTACAGGCCGCCAATCAAAATAATCGTCATTAAATAATAATAATGGTTCAAATATAGAGATGAGGATCTTTAATTTAATTTGCCCTGCTGTTGAACTCAAAGTGTTAACATGTGCTCAATGTTTTCCTTACCATTATTGCTATTACCATTGTTGGTATTTTGTCTATTACCATTGATTGATTGATTGAAACTTTTATTAGTAGGTTGCACAGTACAGTACATATTCCGTACAATTGACCACTAAATGGTAACACCCCAATAAGTATTTCAACTTGTTTAAATCGGGGTCCACGTTAATCAATTCATGGTATTGTTGGTGTATTCATTCTTCCTACATTGTTGATACAGTGTAATAATTATTGTTACCTGTGGTAACGCCACTATGATACAACATGTGTATAATCCTTAAACAAAGCAACAGTGAAACTCAATGTATTAATCACTGAATGTTGGTAGGATTAAATAAAGGATCTTCTTCCCACTCCCTTTCAGGCAAAACTGGACAATCATGCTTACATACTGTACATTACCTTTTGCATTATATTAATTTATATCAGGGGTCACCAACCTTTTTGAAACCAAGAGCTACTTCTTGGGTAGTGATTAATGCGAAGGGCTACCAGTTTGATACACACTTCAATAAATTGCCAGAAATAGCCAATTTGCTCAATTTACCTTTAACTCTATGTTATTATTAATAATTAATGATATTTACACTTAATTGAACGGTTTAAAAGAGGAGAAAACACGAACAAAATGACAATTAAATTTTGAAACATAGTTTATCTTCAATTTCGACTCTTTAAAATTCAATATTCAACCGAAAAAAAGAAGAGAAAAACTTAAAAAAAGAATTTATGGAACATCATTAGTAATTTTTCCTGATTAAGATAATTTTAGAATTTTGATTAAATAGGTTAAAATCCAATCTACACTTTGTTAGAATATATAACAAATTGAACCAAGCTATATTTCTAACTAAGACAAATCATTATTTCTTCTAGATTTTCCAGAACAAAAATTTTAAAAGAAATTCAAAGGACTTTGATTTAAGATCTAAGATTTAAATTTGATTCTACAGATTTTCTAGATTTGCCAGATTAATTTTTTTGAATTTTAATCATAATAAGTTTAAAGAAATATTTCACAAATATTCTTCGTCGAAAAAACAGAAGCTAAAATGAAGAATTAAATTAAAATGTATTTATTATTCTTTACAATAAAACAAATACATTTACTTGAACATTGAGTTAAATTGTCAGGAAAGAAGAAGAAGGAATTTAAAAGGTAAAAAGGTATATGTGTTTAAAAATCCTAAAATCATTTTTAAGGTTGTATTTTTTTCTCTAAAATTTTTTTTCTGAAAGTTATAAGAATCAGTAAGTAAAAAAATTAATGCATTTATTTAAACAAGTGAAGACCAAGTCTTTAAAATATTTTCTTGGATTTTCAAATTCTATTTGAGTTTTGTCTCTCTTAGAATTAAAAATGTCGGGCAAAGCGAGACCAGCTTGCTAGTAAATAAATGCAATTTAAAAAATAGAGGCAGCTCACTGGTAAGTGCTGCTATTTGAGCTATTTTTAGAACAGGCCAGCGGGCTACTCATCTGGTCCTTACGGGCTACCTGGTGCCCGCGGGCACCGCGTTGGTGACCCCTGCTTTATATTATTATGTATTGTCTACCTTGTACTTTATTTTTTTTATTTGTTATGTCATTGCCTGAAATAAATGAATAAATGAAAAAAATGAAAAAATGGTAATTTAATGAAACATTAGTCATGTTTGTATTTTTGTTGTCGTCTGTTTGTCTGCCGGGTTTTTTATTTATAAAAAATAAATAAAATAAGACAGTCTCTTCTCCACATCCCGTCTGGTTTCTGGCAATCATTGCTGTCACACTTTTCTGCTTTAATTAATTAAGCCCACAAGGCAACGCACTAAATTGCATGGAAATAAAAATCTCTCTTTGAAGACAGACAGGAAGATGCTAGCAATCCTACCATAAAAAGTAACTTCTTGTTGACAATGTATCATCTTAAAGTTGTGTGATTCATTTTTAAGCTGATTTCTACTGAGTCAGCCTTCTTAAAATTGATTATGACACAAACAGCTCACTCAAATGTATGCAAGCAAAATTAAAATTAAATCAAGTGGAAATTGCTGGAGTACATGAAAGTAAATTCTTGGGAATAATAATTTATCTTAAATTATGTTGGAAAAAGCAGATTGAATAAATGAAGGGAAACATTTCCAAATCCATTGCTATTATTTATAAAGTAAGACACATACTGAATATGAAATGTCTGCATATGTTATATTATTATTTTATTTTTCCATATTTAACTTATTGTGTTGAAGTTTGGGGAAATGTTTGTAAAACAAACATAGACCCAATAATTAAACTTCAAAAAAGGGTTATTAGAATAATACACAAAGCATGCTACTATAAACATACCAATCCATTATTCATACTAGGGATGTCCGATAATGGCTTTTTGCCGATATCCGATATTCCGATATTGTCCAACTCTTTAATTGCCGATACCGATATCAACCGATACCGATATCAACCGATGTATGCAGTCGTGGAATTAACACATTATTATGCCTAATTTGGACAACCAGGTATGGTGAAGATAAGGTACTTTTAAAAAATAATAATAAAATAAGATAACTAAATTAAAAACATTTTCTCGAATAAAAAAGAAAGTAAAACAATATAAAAACAGTTACATAGAAACTAGCAATTAATGAAAATGAGTAAAATTAAGTGTTAAAGGTTAGTACTATTAGTGGAGCAGCAGCACGCACAATCATGTGTGCTTACGGACTGTATCCCTTGCAGACTGTATTGATATATATTGATATATAATGTAGGAAGCAGAATATTGATAACAGAAAGAAATGGGGGGAGGGAGGTTTTTTGGGTTGGTGCACTAATTGTAAGTGTATCTTGTGTTTTTTATGTTGATTAAATAAAAAAATAAAAAAATAAAAAAAATTAAAAAAACGATACAGATAATAAAAAAAACCGATACCGATAATTTCCGATATTACATTTTAACGCATTTATCGGCCGATAATATCGGCAGGCCGATAATATCGGACATACCTAATTCATACGTTCTAATGTGTTAACATTTTCAGATATTGTATTTTTAAAAACAATGGAAATTATGTTAAGAGTAAAAGAACAACAGCTTGTATTTTTAGCTTATTTACTATGCTACTGTGTTTTAATGGTGGTCAATTAGGTGGTACTTGGAGTGTTTTCTGAGGTGATTGATAATTTATTGATTGATGGATGGACGTATGGATGTTTTTAATACTATCCAAAAGTTTGTTTTTATTTTTAAAAGGCGTGTCACATGTTCAAATTGTGCTGTTTTGGTGAACCAAGCGCCAATTACATTGATTTCAAATCACTTCATTGAGAGACATTGATTTGAGACACAAGTGTTTTAAGTTAAAGGTTAAGAGGAGAAAATTATTAATTTACAGGGGATATTGATTTTTAAAATATGTAAAGTAAGAAGGAATATAAGATACAAATGTATTTTAATTTTAGGAGTTAAATGGTGGAACACGCTCAGTGATGAGTTGAAGACATGTAGTTCTTTTTTAAGGTTTAAGAAAGCCTTGAAAGGTGAAATAATGGAAAATTATAAAATATAGATTACTTCCATCCCATTCATTTTTTGAATGTTGATGTTCCAGGTAATCTTATTTTCAGTGAATGTATAGGATAGGCAAATATAAGCCTTGGCTCCGGCCTATTCCTTTTTCTTTTTGTGTGTGTATGATTGTTAATATGTATCATCTGTGCTGTTAAATCCATCACACAAAACGGTTGACCGTTTTTATGTGATGGATTGACCGAAATAAACTCATTTCATTCATTCATTGTTAGAATAATTATGTGTAAGTTATCACACAACTCTTATACTTACAGGCCGTTGCTGTAGTTATTATCAATTGTGCTGAAGTTGTACTTTTCTATCTGTGCAAAGGGACAACTTGCAATCTTGGATTGCAGTCGTCTCGTATCAGCATTTGTGTCCAGAACATGGAGTGCCGTGACGCAGACAAAGCAGAGACAGGGCGATATCACGAGTGTCAGCACGTTTGCATTTCTGAATAATCATATATTGTGTCCAACTGGGGCTGCTGAAATGACCCCCCCTTCCTTCAGAGGCAGCCTCAGTGGTGTAACCAGGGACCTCCCAAATAAATAGAGGAGCACGTGGGGCTGTACATTAGAGCGTGGTGGGAGATTGTAACTGAGCGTGCAGCCCCAAACGTCTCTCCTCATTGAGTCAAATTGAACTCTGTCTCTGTCATCAGTGTTTAAACCTGACATTCATTCATAAGTCCGTTCTAAAAATATGAAGCATCTTTATGAAGCTGCTTCATTAGCACTAGCTAGAGTGGCGCAGTGCTAGAGAATAAGCATAAATGTTATTTCTGTGTGTGGAATGTGTTTATGTAGGTAAGTGCTGACTCCACGTCCTCATTGAATGTCACCGGCAAAGAGAACGCAAGGGAATATGAAGAATCAAAGGATGACAGTTGAAAATGGTGGATTATTCATGAAAAGCGGCGAGATTATTAATGTCAAGGGAGCAGAGTGCTTGAGACATGTATAAAGGATGAGGAGAGAAATGTCACCTGGGATAAAGATCCCTTCCAGGAGGAGGAGAGGTAAGAAAACAGAGGATGAAGGTTCCTTGTTCCTGTCATGGGTGGTGGTGATGATGAGGTCAAAGGGAAGATGGCTGAAGGACATAAGAGGATTATTATGGGTGCACATTCATGATGGAATAAATGATGTCATCTCCAGTTCACACTAGTCCCTCAATCTTTAGGTTCTAGAGCAGGGGTCACCAAGGCGGTGCCCGCGGGCACCAGGTAGCCCGTAAGGACCAGATGAGTAGCCCGCTGGCCTGTTCTAGAAATAGCTCAAATAGCAGCACTTACCAGTGAGCTGCCTCTATTTTTTAAATTGTATTTATTTACTAGCAAGCTGGTCTCGCTTTGCTCGACATTTTTAATTCTAAGAGAGACAAAACTCAAATAGAATTTGAAAATCCAAGAAAATATTTTAAAGACTTGGTCTTCACTTGTTTAAATAAATTCATAATTTTTTTTACTTTGCTTCTTATAACTTTCAGAAAGACAATTGTAGAGAAAAAATACAACCTTAAAAATGATTTTAGGATTTTTAAACACATATACCTTTTTACCTTTTAAATTACTTCCTCTTCTTTCCTGACAATTTAAATCAACGTTCAAGTAAATTTTTATTTTTTTATTTTAAAGAATAATAAATACATTTTAATTTAATTCTTCATTTTAGCTTCTGTTTTTTCGACGAAGAATATTTGTGAAATATTTCTTCAAACTTATTATGATTAAAATTCAACAAAATTATTCTGGCAAATCTAGAAAATCTGTAGAATCAAATTTAAATCTTATTTCAAAGTCTTTTGAATTTATTTTAAAAATGTTGTTCTGGAAAATCTAGAAGAAATAATTGTTTTTCTTTGTTAGAAATATAGCTTGGTCCAATTTGTTATATATTCTAACAAAGTGCAGATTGGATTTTAACCTATTTAAAACATGTCATCAAAATTCTAAAATTAATCTTAATCAGGCAAAATTACGAATGATGTTCCATAAATTCTTTTTTTAATTTTTTCAAAAAGATTCGAATTACCTACTTTTTCTCTTCTTTTTTTCGTTTGAATTTTGAATTTTAAAGAGTCGAAATTGGAGATAAACTATGTTTCAAAATGTAATTGTCTTTTTTTTTCGTGTTTTCTCCTCTTTTAAACCGTTCAATTAAGTGTAAATATCATTAATTATTAATAATAACATAGAGTTAAAGGTAAATTGAGCAAATTGGCTATTTCTGGCAATTTATTTAAGTGTGTATCAAACTGGTAGCCCTTCGCATTAATCACTACCCAAGAAGTAGCTCTTGCTTTCAAAAAGATTGGTGACCCCTGGTCTAGAGTGCGCTACTTGCACACGGGTTGTGCTCCGCCTCTTATTTTGAAGGCCAAAGTGATGAAATGTGACTCCGTCAAGCTTCTGTTCTGAATCCTCGTCCTGGGCCGTGACTCATAAGCGCAGAACTCACTTTACTCCTGGCACTGACGCACATAATTAGGTTCCATTTTGGAGTGGAAAAAGTGGTTTAGCACACTGGTGTGTTAGGTTAGTGTGCAGTGTAGCGCCTCTGTGTTATTGACAAGAATGATGGGGATTATTAGTTGTCAGAATAATTGTATACAAGTTATCACACAACTTGTTTTCTCATGAGTTCAGGTCCCCTGCGAGAAGACAAAAGCTGTCTTTGATCGTATCAAGCAAAAGGCCTACCACTCTGTGCGATGGGATGCGACGTGGAAGTGTCGGTTTCTTTGCTCTATTGGACAGCCACAGGAAGGACCCGAAATCTACAAGCAGAAAGGGGGCAAACCTGACACTGCTCCAAGCACCTTTTGGTTTGAACTGTTTATGACCCATGGCAGCAGCTGTTTATGGCCACTCCCCTTAGAAGCAGCTGCAGCTATGTAATCAGGAAATGCCCAAGTAAATGAGGAGGCGTGGAGCGTCGGGGTAACAACGCGCTATCCTCATGAGCTAAATTGAATCCGGTCTCTGTTTGATTCCTTGCTTCTTGTCTTTGTTTATTAGATAGTTAAGTGTTTGAAACTGACATTAGTGAACATGAATATAAGCAGCAGATCACTAAGTAGCAACACTTGGCTCTCCAAGTACCACCATAGTGACAACATTACACACAGTAGTGTAGTAGACCTAAGTATTCATTAAGTACCACCATAATGACAACATTAAATACAGTAGTGTAGTAGACCTAAGTATTCATTAAGTACCACCATAATGACAACATTAAATACAGTAGTGTAGTAGACCTAAGTATTCATTAAGTACCACCATAATGACAACATTAAATACAGTAGTGTAGTAGACCTAAGTATTCATTAAGTACCACCATAATGACAACATTAAATACAGTAGTGTAGTAGACCTAAGTATTCATTAAGTACCACCATAATGACAACATTAAATACAGTAGTGTAGTAGGCCTAAGTATTCATTAAGTACCACCATAGTGACAACATTAAATACAGTAGTGTAGTAGACCTAAGTATTCATTAAGTACCACCATAATGACAACATTAAATACAGTAGTGTAGTAGACCTAAGTATTCATTAAGTACCACAGTAATAACAACATGAACATACAGTAGTGTAGTAGACCTAAGTATTCATTAAGTACCACCATAATGACAACATTAAATACAGTAGTGTAGTAGACCTAAGTATTCATTAAGTACCACCATAATGACAACATTAAATACAGTAGTGTAGTAGACCTAAGTATTCATTAAGTACCACCATAATGACAACATTAAATACAGTAATGTAGTAGACCTAAGTATTCATTAAGTACCACCATAATGACAACATTACACACAGTAGTGTAGTAGACCTAAGTATTCATTAAGTACCACAGTAATAACAACATGAACATACAGTAGTGTAGTAGACCTAAGTATTCATTAAGTACCACCATAATGACAACATTAAATACAGTAGTGTAGTAGACCTAAGTATTCATTAAGTACCACCATAATGACAACATTAAATACAGTAGTGTAGTAGACCTAAGTATTCATCAAGTACCACCATAATGACAACATTAAATACAGTAGTGTAGTAGACCTAAGTATTCATTAAGTACCACCATAATGACAACATTAAATACAGTAGTGTAGTAGACCTAAGTATTCATTAAGTACCACCATAATGACAACATTAAATACAGTAGTGTAGTAGACCTAAGTATTCATTAAGTACCACCATAATGACAACATTAAATACAGTAGTGTAGTAGACCTAAGTATTCATTAAGTACCACCATAATGACAACATTAAATACAGTAGTGTAGTAGACCTAAGTATTCATTAAGTACCACCATAATGACAACATTAAATACAGTAGTGTAGTAGACCTAAGTATTCATTAAGTACCACCATAATGACAACATTAAATACAGTAGTGTAGTAGACCTAAGTATTCATTAAGTACCACCATAGTGACAACATTAAATACAGTAGTGTAGTAGACCTAAGTATTCATTAAGTACCACCATAGTGACAACATTAAATACAGTAGTGTAGTAGACCTAAGTATTTATTAAGTACCACCATAATGACAACATTAAATACAGTAGTGTAGTAGACCTAAGTATTCATTAAGTACCACCATAATGACAACATTAAATACAGTAGTGTAGTAGACCTAAGTATTCATTAAGTACCACCATAATGACAACATTACACACAGTAGTGTAGTAGACCTAAGTATTCATTAAGTACCACCATAGTGACAACATTAAATACAGTAGTGTAGTAGACCTAAGTATTTATTAAGTACCACCATAATGACAACATTAAATACAGTAGTGTAGTAGACCTAAGTATTCATTAAGTACCACCATAATGACATTAAATACAGTAGTGTAGTAGACCTAAGTATTCATTAAGTACCACCATAATGACAACATTAAATACAGTAGTGTAGTAGACCTAAGTATTCATTAAGTACCACCATAATGACAACATTAAATACAGTAGTGTAGTAGACCTAAGTATTCATTAAGTACCACCATAATGACAACATTATACACAGTAGTGTAGTAGACCTAAGTATTCATTAAGTACCACAGTAATGACAACATTAAATACAGTAGTGTAGTAGACCTAAGTATTCATTAAGTACCACAGTAATGACAACATTAAATACAGTAGTGTAGTAGACCTAAGTATTCATTAAGTACCACCATAATGACAACATTAAATACAGTAATGTAGTAGACCTAAGTATTCATTAAGTACCACCATAATGACAACATTAAATACAGTAGTGTAGTAGACCTAAGTATTCATTAAGTACCACCATAATGACAACATTACACACAGTAGTGTAGTAGACCTAAGTATTCATTAAGTACCACAGTAATAACAACATGAACATACAGTAGTGTAGTAGACCTAAGTATTCATTAAGTACCACCATAATGACAACATTAAATACAGTAGTGTAGTAGACCTAAGTATTCATTAAGTACCACCATAATGACAACATTAAATACAGTAGTGTAGTAGACCTAAGTATTCATTAAGTACCACCATAATGACAACATTAAATACAGTAATGTAGTAGACCTAAGTATTCATTAAGTACCACCATAATGACAACATTACACACAGTAGTGTAGTAGACCTAAGTATTCATTAAGTACCACAGTAATAACAACATGAACATACAGTAGTGTAGTAGACCTAAGTATTCATTAAGTACCACCATAGTGACAACATTAAATACAGTAGTGTAGTAGACCTAAGTATTCATTAAGTACCACCATAATGACAACATTAAATACAGTAGTGTAGTAGACCTAAGTATTCATTAAGTACCACCATAATGACAACATTAAATACAGTAGTGTAGTAGACCTAAGTATTCATTAAGTACCACCATAATGACAACATTAAATACAGTAGTGTAGTAGACCTAAGTATTCATTAAGTACCACCATAATGACAACATTAAATACAGTAGTGTAGTAGACCTAAGTATTCATTAAGTACCACCATAATGACAACATTATACACAGTAGTGTAGTAGACCTAAGTATTCATTAAGTACCACCATAATGACAACATTAAATACAGTAGTGTAGTAGACCTAAGTATTCATTAAGTACCACCATAATGACAACATTAAATACAGTAGTGTAGTAGACCTAAGTATTCATTAAGTACCACCATAATGACAACATTACACACAGTAGTGTAGTAGACCTAAGTATTCATTAAGTACCACAGTAATAACAACATGAACATACAGTAGTGTAGTAGACCTAAGTATTCATTAAGTACCACCATAATGACAACATTAAATACAGTAGTGTAGTAGACCTAAGTATTCATTAAGTACCACCATAATGACAACATTAAATACAGTAGTGTAGTAGACCTAAGTATTCATTAAGTACCACCATAATGACAACATTAAATACAGTAATGTAGTAGACCTAAGTATTCATTAAGTACCACCATAATGACAACATTACACACAGTAGTGTAGTAGACCTAAGTATTCATTAAGTACCACAGTAATAACAACATGAACATACAGTAGTGTAGTAGACCTAAGTATTCATTAAGTACCACCATAGTGACAACATTAAATACAGTAGTGTAGTAGACCTAAGTATTCATTAAGTACCACCATAATGACAACATTAAATACAGTAGTGTAGTAGACCTAAGTATTCATTAAGTACCACCATAATGACAACATTAAATACAGTAGTGTAGTAGACCTAAGTATTCATTAAGTACCACCATAATGACAACATTAAATACAGTAGTGTAGTAGACCTAAGTATTCATTAAGTACCACCATAATGACAACATTAAATACAGTAGTGTAGTAGACCTAAGTATTCATTAAGTACCACCATAATGACAACATTATACACAGTAGTGTAGTAGACCTAAGTATTCATTAAGTACCACCATAATGACAACATTAAATACAGTAGTGTAGTAGACCTAAGTATTCATTAAGTACCACCATAATGACAACATTAAATACAGTAGTGTAGTAGGCCTAAGTATTCATTAAGTACCACCATAGTGACAACATTAAATACAGTAGTGTAGTAGACCTAAGTATTCATTAAGTACCACCATAATGACAACATTAAATACAGTAGTGTAGTAGACCTAAGTATTCATTAAGTACCACAGTAATGACAACATTAAATACAGTAGTGTAGTAGACCTAAGTATTCATTAAGTACCACCATAATGACAACATTAAATACAGTAATGTAGTAGACCTAAGTATTCATTAAGTACCACCATAATGACAACATTAAATACAGTAGTGTAGTAGACCTAAGTATTCATTAAGTACCACCATAATGACAACATTACACACAGTAGTGTAGTAGACCTAAGTATTCATTAAGTACCACAGTAATAACAACATGAACATACAGTAGTGTAGTAGACCTAAGTATTCATTAAGTACCACCATAATGACAACATTAAATACAGTAGTGTAGTAGACCTAAGTATTCATTAAGTACCACCATAATGACAACATTAAATACAGTAGTGTAGTAGACCTAAGTATTCATTAAGTACCACCATAATGACAACATTAAATACAGTAATGTAGTAGACCTAAGTATTCATTAAGTACCACCATAATGACAACATTACACACAGTAGTGTAGTAGACCTAAGTATTCATTAAGTACCACAGTAATAACAACATGAACATACAGTAGTGTAGTAGACCTAAGTATTCATTAAGTACCACCATAGTGACAACATTAAATACAGTAGTGTAGTAGACCTAAGTATTCATTAAGTACCACCATAATGACAACATTAAATACAGTAGTGTAGTAGACCTAAGTATTCATTAAGTACCACCATAATGACAACATTAAATACAGTAGTGTAGTAGACCTAAGTATTCATTAAGTACCACCATAATGACAACATTAAATACAGTAGTGTAGTAGACCTAAGTATTCATTAAGTACCACCATAGTGACAACATTAAATACAGTAGTGTAGTAGACCTAAGTATTTATTAAGTACCACCATAATGACAACATTAAATACAGTAGTGTAGTAGACCTAAGTATTCATTAAGTACCACCATAATGACATTAAATACAGTAGTGTAGTAGACCTAAGTATTCATTAAGTACCACCATAATGACAACATTACACACAGTAGTGTAGTAGACCTAAGTATTCATTAAGTACCACCATAGTGACAACATTAAATACAGTAGTGTAGTAGACCTAAGTATTTATTAAGTACCACCATAATGACAACATTAAATACAGTAGTGTAGTAGACCTAAGTATTCATTAAGTACCACCATAATGACAACATTAAATACAGTAGTGTAGTAGACCTAAGTATTCATTAAGTACCACCATAATGACAACATTAAATACAGTAATGTAGTAGACCTAAGTATTCATTAAGTACCACCATAATGACAACATTACACACAGTAGTGTAGTAGACCTAAGTATTCATTAAGTACCACAGTAATAACAACATGAACATACAGTAGTGTAGTAGACCTAAGTATTCATTAAGTACCACCATAGTGACAACATTAAATACAGTAGTGTAGTAGACCTAAGTATTCATTAAGTACCACCATAATGACAACATTAAATACAGTAGTGTAGTAGACCTAAGTATTCATTAAGTACCACCATAATGACAACATTAAATACAGTAGTGTAGTAGACCTAAGTATTCATTAAGTACCACCATAATGACAACATTAAATACAGTAGTGTAGTAGACCTAAGTATTCATTAAGTACCACCATAGTGACAACATTAAATACAGTAGTGTAGTAGACCTAAGTATTTATTAAGTACCACCATAATGACAACATTAAATACAGTAGTGTAGTAGACCTAAGTATTCATTAAGTACCACCATAATGACATTAAATACAGTAGTGTAGTAGACCTAAGTATTCATTAAGTACCACCATAATGACAACATTACACACAGTAGTGTAGTAGACCTAAGTATTCATTAAGTACCACCATAATGACATTAAATACAGTAGTGTAGTAGAGCTAAGTATTCATTAAGTACCACCATAATGACAACATTAAATACAGTAGTGTAGTAGACCTAAGTATTCATTAAGTACCACCATAATGACATTAAATACAGTAGTGTAGTAGACCTAAGTATTCATTAAGTACCACCATAATGACAACATTAAAATCAGAATCAGAAATACTTTAATAATCCCCGAGGGGAAATTAAGTTTTGCAGCACAATCCCATTCAAGAGCAGACAAACATTAGAGGGAGACAGAACAGGATCAAACATTACAGGGAGACAGAACAGGATCGCTGACGGGTCTGCCAACTTCCGGCGCCCCTTACAAAAAAGGTAAGAAACAGGTAAATGCTAGGGGGGGGGGAGAAAAAAACATATTCAATCTAAGCCTGGGCCCTGGAGAGGGGTTCCAGATTGAGGCTAAGGGAAAAAACGAACATAAAAAACCTCATAACTGTCAGAATAATTGTATAGAAGTTATCACACAACTTTGTGTTGCCATTGAGTTCAGGTCCCCTGCGAGAAGACAAAAGCTGTCTTTCATCTTATCAAGCAAAAGGCTTGTAAAACTCCACTGTGTGTGTGATGGGATGCGACATGGAGGTGCCAGTTTCTTTGATCTATTGTCAGCCACTGCAAGACCTTGTCCTGACCCGAGATCTACAAAGCGGAGAGGAATCAGGACCTGACACCGCTCCAGGCACCTTTTCTTTGAACTGTTTTTATGACCGAGTGCAACAGCTATTTATGACCACCTCCCCTTAGGAGCCGCTGTGTAATGTAATGTAATATAATGCTACGTAACCAGAAAAGGCCTAAATAAAAGTGGAGGCGTGGAGCTCCCTCGTCAGAGCGTGGTGGGAGACTGTACGAAGTTGCAGCCCAGACGTTTCTCCTCATAAGATAAATTGAATCCTGTCTCTGTTTGATTTCTTTGCTCGTTGTCTTATCTAATAGATGTCATCGGTGTTTGAACCTGACATCCATAGCACACATAAGCGTGTGTGTAAGAGGGAAAGATCAAACATCAAAAAACACAAAGGACTTTAAAGGCATTAAAAAAGAGCAGAGCTGATGTAACCAGCCACTTCTAGATACAGCTACAAATGTAAAACAAAGGGAGGGGTGCTTGGCCAGAGACAGGAGCGGACCCAACAAAGCAAACGTCAAACCTTTATTTAAGGGAGTTATCTAGATATGTTACTCTCATCTTTAAGAAATCAAAAACCTTTTTAAAAAGCTGGTTTCAAACTAATCCATGCAATATTTAGTTTTTGGTGCATATAAACACATTAAGTGTGTGTATTGAAGGTGGGATGGGAGCCTTTTAGGAGTCTTGTATACAGGGTCAGGAAATTAGAAATTGTTTTTTTCCATTTAAAGTGACGAGCTGATACCAAATGATATGCTAGGTTCATGTTTGCATCAATTAATGTTTGCATAAACCCACACTAGATTTGCTCCGAGGTGGAGAGCCTCTGCAGGAAGTCAATCGTGTTCAATTTCACAGCATCCGAGCATGATCCTGGACCTTCCTTTTTTTAATGCTCACTGAAAGAAATAAGCCCTTTAAAAGGTCTACCTAAGCATAAAACTGCAAAAAAAAAAAGTCCAAATAATGCATTTAAAAGGAAGAGTAGCTTCTCCACTGAGAGTAATAAAAAAAAAAGTGTTTCATCTTATTTGCATGAGTTAAGGTGCTGCACGACGTCATCGCGTGAACAGACCCGGCGGAAACAAGACCTCTTTGACAAAGCATTTTAAATGCAAATGTGATGTTTTATCTTTTTTTTTTTTGCCCAATAAAATATTGCATTTATCAATCAAACAGTCACTCATCTTATTTTTAATATTTCTCTTAGGATTAGTCTTATCACAGTTCAGTATTCATTTAAAAGAGAATACATAATGCAGGGAAAAGAGATTGTTCTGGAACATCATCACTTAGGTGAGTAGGGATGGGAATTTATTTTAAAAATTCCGGTTTCGATTCCACTTTCGGTTCTGTTTAAAAATGTGGTTCTTTATCAGTTCTCTTATTGATTCTTATTTGGCGAAAAAGAGAACAAAAAGGTGGCTTATCATTAATTTGTTTTAGTTTAGAGCTAACATGACCTTACAAAGCCAACAGTGGAGGCACATAGCATAGGGAAAAAAACATATAAATATAAATAAAAAAATCTGTAGAATTTAACAAAATAAAACATGTGTAAATTAGAATGTAACATTTTTAAGAATCTTTGTCATCTACCTAGAAAATATGCGGTGCATTATACTGTGCAAATGTTTGTTTACATTGTGAAACTAATATAATGACATCAGCTCATAACATGCAACATGAGATATTCCAAACCTTCTTTTAGAATAGAATAGAATGGACTTTATTGTCATTATATTTGCATATAACGAGATTAAGGACTCCAATTTAAGGTGCGGTAGTGGGAACAAATATGGGGTAAAAATAAATGACACAAGAAGTAATAAAGAAAAAAAAATGAAAAAATTGAAATGAACAGACTACTATCCAATAAAAATAATAAGCAATCTTGTACAATATACAAAACACTATAGAAATAAAAATACTGTACAATATACAGTACAAGACAAGAGTACCGGAGAAAAAATAACAATCAGTGTCAGATGTATTGCACTCGAAGGGTAATATTGCACTGTAGGGTATTAGGGTAGGATAGTGTATAGGGGTGAATTATTGTTATAAGTTAGAGTTCAGGATGGTGACAGTGTAGTGGATTGTCCGAAGCTTAAACAGGCAACAAAAGTAGTTTAGTACAACAAATTTATTTACCCATTATCAGAAGTGCAGGTTGCATTGAGTTGGCCGTGCAGACAGACCACATGTTACTCCGGAGTAAACAAGACACACACAAGCCAAAATCACTGTCGAGTTCCGGTCTTCTGCCATTTTTTATATGTCTCTTGTGCGTCATTGTTTTTTATCTAGTGCGTCAATGTCTTTTATCTAGTGCGTCAATGTCTTTTTGTTTTCCCTATCTGTTCCATAACAACTCGAATCCTTTAGACAGTCAACACATTCTGTAGACAGGTTGGCACGACTTAATATTCACTTTTGTCCCACTGGCACAGAATAGAAGAGAAATTAAATGAGCGTACATTCTTGATAGACGTGCAATATAGGTCAAAGGTCAGAAATTCTACTACATACCCGCCTTCCAGGGTCTTAAGACCCTGGACCAAAACAATTTCTGATGTAGACCACTAAGATAAATCTCTACCACAGATAGAGGCAAAAACCTTTTTTTTATATAATGTTGATGTTTATTGCTTACAGTTTATGAAAACCTTAAATTGAAAATCTCAAGAAATGTGTTTTTTTTAACTGTAAACCATGATCATCAACATTATATAAAATAAAGACTTGACACATGTCACTTGGCATGTAATGAATGACTTTATATCACATATTAGTTTCACATTTGAAGTTTATTGCTGACATGAATAAACTTTTACGCCATATTCAAATTTTACGAGTTCCACCTGTAGAATATAATGACTGAGTGAAAATGTGGTTGGAGGAAAAAATGCCAAAGGAGCATCTGTGTGGCTAATTGTCGCAAGCTTTTGACCACAAACTTAGTCACTGCATGGTGACGTTTGTTGTTCCTGGCCGAGCGGTACTCTTCCCCGCCGCGGTGAAAGCTTGTAGAAAATGCGAACTGGATTGATTACTGCCCGACTCCAAACCACTCAGAATATGTTTCCTCATGCTCATCTGAATGAGAAGGCATTCATTTCAATTTAACAGGTAAAAGCGCTAACAGTATAGGCGGTATTAGTACCTGTAGTATTTAAACCAGATGACTGCTGCTGCCCGGGATGAGATCGGTGCGGTTCAAAAACGTGACATGGAGCGATTTCTGAACTGAATCGCAAGATGGATCACATCATGGAAAAGCTGGTTGAAAGGGAAATATTGGATATGAGGGCCAGCATGGAATAGAACAGACAAGCCATTGTAATGTCTGTTCGCGGAAAAAACAAAATCCTAATCTACGATTTGACTCCCTCGAATGGCCTTGATGCAACAACAGGAGCAGGCTGTTCTGAAAACATCCCCCCCCAGGACTCCTCAATGATGGACGCTTTTGACCTTCCTCACTCCTCAACGACACCTGGAGTCGAACTTTTGCTTGCATGCAGAACGGCCCCAAGCCTATGGACACTACATCAACACAACCAAGACAATGGGCATATACACACACACACTCCCACCCCCACCCCAGGCCTTCACCACCGCTTGATTCTCCTTCGGGGTGATGGACGGCTGGCAGCGCCTCATAGCAGCAGTCGACCTCCAGGGTCCCAACTCCCCCCCTTCTGTTGCGAGTTGTCGTGATTATATGTAACATGTTTATGTGTGCATGGCATGGAGGTTTTTTTCCCACTTAGACTAGGCCCCCTTAGGAGCCCAGTCTAGATTGTATTTTTTTACTCATCTTTTCCCCAGCGTTTTACCTTTTTCCCATCTTTTACGGGGCGCCTTGTGGTGACCCATCAGCGTTCCTGTTCTGTAACCCTGTACACTGTTTGTTTGTCTAATCTTGAACTGGTTTGTGCTGAAAACAAAGTTCCGTTGTACTTGTGCAATAACAATAAAGTCCTATCCTATTGTCGGCGGTATTAGTACCTGTAGTATTTACACCAGATGACTGCTGCTGCCCGGGATGAGATCGGCGCGGTTGAAAAACGTGACATTCATTTATAGTTGTTGCATTGCTGTGTGTTCTAATGTTTTAGTATATTGCTCGCATGGAACCTTGGAATTATTCAAATGTTTTTTTAGTAAAACGTCGGCAAACTTTGGTGGGCTTTTTCCACCCATCATTATGCAACATCCACCCGGAAGAACCGTTCAGAGACCGCTAGACAAACCGGAAAGGGATTCCAAGGAACTGATTCACTGGGAGGGGGTTTCTGATTCCCATCTCTATAAAGTACCTGATGCATGTATTTAAAAAGTGAAGTCAATCCAACACTTTTCCATTTCAGGCCAGAAAGTGATCTCTGGTGTATTTTGTCATGGTCTGCCAGCCAGCACATGAGTCCAGGATGCAGTTCTTCAAGCAGAGGATATCTCCATGGAGTATTTGATTGTTCCCTGCGGGAGGCTGCAGCTGTACAGTAAGTTAGTCAAGCAGGCAGTTAGTCAGTCCATTAAATCAAATTGGACTTGGCTAGTTAAAGACCAGTCTTCCACACCTCATTTGTCCACCTCACACTCTTATTTCTCATTTAGGGCCAACAGGGAGACACGTTAAGTTTAACTGGGCTTAGAGATAGAAACAGAGAAATACGAGTCAATATTGTAGTGCTTGAGATTTGTCCAGTCATTATTACTTTTCTTTTTTTATGTCACTTTGTGTCACGTAACCCCGGATCGTGAGGCTTTTGGGGGATTTGATTTGGTTTGGTTTGCGGTCATTGTTTGTGCCTTCTGTTGCACTACAGGATCACAATCTATTATATTTATCTATTTTGTATATTGTATTTGGAATCTATTCCTAATACTCTATTTAAATTATTATTTACATATCACTTATTATACACTATATATATATATGACTCTTGAATCAACAGTACTTAATACTATCATCAATGCTAATTACAAACTAAATGTGGGATATAAATAATAATGGAAGTATAAATGTTTGTATATAGTATATAATTGGTACAAAGGTTGAACTAAGACGTGTACAAAGATATTTCACATGTCTTTACTGTGTATATAATTAAACAGTGTTGATGTTGTGTACAATATGTATTTATAATATGTTGTGTAAAGGAAATGTCATATTTTTAGGAAGCTCATCTTGTATTTGACATTGTTTATAGGGTTAGGCACAATAAGTGTTCAACGTCAGCCTAAACCCTTTCGGTCTGCAACATTTTCAATTGATGAATGTACAACTGTTTGTTTATGTGAAACTGTTTGTTTATTTTGTTGACCACTGACCGAAGAAATAATAAACTAACTAAACATACTATCGGTTCATGTGGTACTTATTGGGTTAAATGTTGCACATCTTGTGCCATCCCATATGTCTCATGTATGTATTTTGTATAAATAGTAAACATTTTAGTTCTTTGAGTTCAACTCAAGAAAAATGGGAGCAAAAACAAAAGTGTTGCATTTATGTTTTTGTTCAGTATATATTCCCTATATTTCTGTAAATAAGTCTTTTTTAGCTGTTTTTCTAACGCAATTGCTGGATTCTCTTGCGTCCATTCTGACAACTAGCAATGCTCTGCTCCGACTGCCTCGCAAAGTCAGCCGCCCGTCGGTCATAATTGTAATTATTTCTATAATTCAAGATTCAAGATTCAAGATTGTTTATTGTCATATGCACAGTTAAACAGACAGTTTGCCGTACAATGAAAATATTACTTTGCTAGTCCACCCTCCAACAAGTCACACGGTACTTAGCGAAAAATAAAAAAAATAAAAATATTATTATATTATATATATTATATTATTATTATTATTATAATTCAATATCTATTAAATGTTTTCCCAGCACTGTAAACTGTACCTAGCAGCTATGCTAGCTAGGGGACGGGAGGTTTTGCGCTAGCTCTTTTGGCGTTCATGTTGACATTTGCTACGCTCCCTAGTGGTGCGTAGGCTCGTATCTCAAAACATTTGATAAAGATCCATCCATCCATCTGACAATAAAGGTAGTCGTACGTTGAGGCACCACTGTATCGAGTACCTATATCGATATGTTTAATTGGAAGGCCGACATTACTGAATCGATTTAAATGTGAAAGGTACCTATTTTGCGAAAAACTGCAATGGAAACGCAGCTATTGAGTCGACCATTCAATTCCATTTGTCCAACGGCTAGAAATAGTTTCCTCTTTGTGAGGACCAATATCAGAATAATAATAATAGAATAAATAATAGTAATAATAATATGAACAGGATATAAATATAATTATCATAACACACATACAAATTATACTTTAATAATAAACAATAATGCAAATATAAATAATGTTTTTCTGTAAACAAATATGACATGTTAATAATCACCCTGCACTTGACCATCATTGACTCCTTTTAATACAACTCTGTAAAAATATTAAAACCGTATTTTCCGCACCATAGGGCGCACCGGATTATAAGGCGCACTGCCGATGAATGTTCTATTCGGAAAAAACAACAACATTTAACATATAAAGGAGTCATCCATCCATCCATCCATCCATTTTCTACCGCTTATTCCCTTCGGGGTCGCGGGGGGCGCTGGAGCCTATCTCAGCTACAATCGGGCGGAAGGCGGGGTACACCCTGGACAAGTCGCCACCTCATCGCAGGGCTAAAGGAGTCATATTATACAAAAATTGTTCTAAATGTAAAAGACTTCCTTGTGGTCTACATAACATGTAATGGTGGTTATTTGCTCACAATGTTGCATAGATGATGTTTTACACATCATCTTCAAGTCGCTTTCTGACAGTCGCTTCAGGATGCGCCGTTTTGTGGGCGGGTCTTATTTACGTGCCTCCACTTCGACAGCGTCTTCTCCCCGTCATCTTTGTTGTAGCGGTGTAGCGTGCAAGGACGGGAGTGGAAGAAGTGTCAAAAAGATGGCGCTAACTGTTTTAATGACATTCAGACTTTACTTCAATCAGTAACGGAGCAGCATCTCCTCATCCGTGGCTCACTAGTGCAACAACAACGCCCGAAATGTGTCCCGTGAAAAATACGTCCCACCGGAACTCTCTAATAACTAAAGTTCCTTGGGTGAATAATGTAGACTCACTACACCGGTATGTTTTAGTGCTTTCATGGTGAGTTTACTGACAGATATAAGTAAGAACTTTACACTACTTTATATTAGAAATGGCAACAGTGGAGGATGAATGTCACATAACAAGAAGATAGAGAAAAAGAAGAAACTTATCCACTACGGCGTCTCCACGGACTACAAAGGCGGACGCACAATTCTACAGGACTTATGCAGATCCCAAATACACATCAGCAGGTACCTAAAGGTAAGAAAAGTTGCTTTTGCATAATATTGCGAAACAAAACACTAGATAATATGTCTTACCTTATACACACCATAATAATACTCCTATGTTGAAGCACAGTACAATCCATCAAGTGGTGTGGCTTCACAGCTTACCAAAGTACTACTAAAATATTTTGACGGATTTTTGAGCGCCGTGTGTAATGTTCTATATTCTCAATGGAACATATAACATTTTGGTGCTGTTTACTTGAGTCATATTGCAGTCTACACGTATCTCTTATGTGTGACTGCCATCTACTGGTCACACTTATCATTACACCATGTACCAACTAAAATAGCTTCGAGGTCGGTAAGCCAAACCAGAATGATTCCGTACATTAGGCGCACCGGGTGATAAGGCGCACTGTCGAGTTTTGAGAAAGTGAAAGGATTTTATGTACGCCTTATAATAATAATAATAATAATGGATTAGATTTTATATTTTGCTTTTCTATTATTAGATACTCAAAGCACTCACATGTAGTCCAAAAAATAAGTAAAATTTTTATGACTTGTTTCTCCCAATCACTCTTTTGCTATCTTACTTTTATACAACTTGCCTGCATTCGTGTCATCTTTATCCATTTCCCTCCTTTCTCCATGCGGACTGTTCTCTGAGGGCACACCTGCACACTCCCAGTGGGTCTACATTCATGTGGTTGCATGCATTTAAGTGCATTTGTGTTGCTTCTTTGGCGTCTGAATATGTTATCAGAAATGCAGGAGGAATATATCAATCCTAATCACGACTCTCTTTACTCGTACTGCACACATGTCATCACTCATGCATGCAATGTGCATTCTCAAGATGAAACACTATTTAATCCCGCCATAGGACTTTTCACCATAAATAGTGACGGATGCATATATCCACATTTATCCATAATTAAGAGTTACTTCTTTTATATGACTATAGTCATATTTTAAATAGCTAATGTTCCATCTTGTACTCTTTTCCTTTTTCTGATCGTCTCATGACAAAGTGCTTGCACTGTGGACGGCCTTGAAGTAGGAGGCAGAGAAGAGGAGTCCTCCCTGCTTCCCTTCTCGGGCCGACTTGAGATAACGGACACAATGGGCATCTGTGCGGGCGTGAGGGCGGGGGGAGAGATTGAGGAACAGAATGTTTTCGTGATGGTTTTCAGACCGATCTGGACCGGGCTAAGGAACGCTTGGGTGCTGGGTTGGTCTCAGGTTTGTTCTCTAAGCTTTGAGAATAAACCACAAAATACCAACTACTGCCTGTTGATTGAATATAAACATCAGTTTATTGCCTGAAAAGAATCTGCGAGAGACTAGCAATTTGAATTCCCCTTTGGAGGAATGCTGGTCGACGCAACGATAGACTGCATATCAACCTCTTATGTCTTCACTCACCGACTTAGTCATCTTTTTTTTCTCAAAAAAGCTTACTTCAGATATGTCATATCTCCTTGGCAAACCATGTTTTTTTCTTTCCAATTTTCTATGCCTAATTTATTTCCATATTCCTCAGTGGCCCTCTAGGAATATTTTAAGAAATGTAATTGCCTTCACCTTGTCGCTCTATAGTATACGTGTCCTCTTAAATGAAGAGTGTGTGAAACAGCGAGAGGATTGAGATTCACGGAGTGTATTTTGCAGTACCTCAAAGTCTTGTTTTTCCTTTTGACTTTCAGCTTCTGTACAATCATAGTAGAAATTATGAGGGAACAAAACAAAGTTTAAAAAGAACGGAACATTCCTTAGTATACAGCTTCATTGTCAGTAAAAAAAAAAGGTACATTTGAAATTCATGCATAGCTGTAAAAAAATTGTTTTATATCATATGAAATACAAAACCCAAAACCAGTGAAGTTGTCACGTTGTGTAAATGCTAAATAAAACAAAATACAACAAATCTTTTTCAACTTATATTCAATCGAATAGACTGCAAAGACAAGTTACTTAACGTTCGAACTGGAATGCGTTGTTATTTTTTGCAAATATTAGCTCATTTAGAATTTGATGCCTGCAACATGCTTCAAAAAAGCTGGCACTAGTGGCAAAATAGACTGAGAAAGTTGAGGAACGCTCATCAAATACTTATTTGGAACATCCCACAGGTGAACAGGCTAATTGGGAACAGGTGGGTGCCATGATTGGGTATAAAAGCAGCTTCCATGAAATGCTCAGTCATTCACAAACAAGGACGGGGCGAGGGTCACCACTTTGTCAACAAATGCCCGAGCAAATTGTTTAAGAACAACATTTCTCAACCAAGCTATTGCAAGGAATTTAGGGATTTCACCATCTACGCTCCGTAATATCATCAAAGGGTTCAGAGAATCTGGAGAAATCACTGCATGTAGGTCTTGATATTACGCACCTTCGAGCCCTCAGGCGGTACTGCATCAAAAAGCGACATCAGTGTGTAAAGGATATCACCACATGGGCTCAAAGAGAGTATAGCACCATTTTCGATTCATTCGTACCGCGATACTATACTAGTGCCGGTATACCGTACAACCCTAGTCTCTCCCAAGTTTTGAACTGAACTCTGGGGTCTGAGCTGATACTGACACAAATCTGTGATGCTGACATTGTTGTAATCCCACATTAGGATACAGTACTAATGTGGGTACTATAAGATCAACCTTTAATTTTGACCTTAGATCTTGAGGCTGTTTTGAAGATGGATTGCCACCTTGTGTTAAACTTGTGTTGTGTCCAGACTCGGCCTGCAGACTGCCAAGACCGAACATCGAGTACCGTGACGCAGACAAAGCAGAGACGGGGCGATATCACGAGTGTCAGCGCATTTGCACTTCATTAATAGTCATATATTGTGTCTAACGGGAGCTGCTGAGATGAACCCTTTCCTTCAGTGGCAGCTTCAGTGATGTGACCAGGGACCTCCCAAATAAATAGAGGAAGCACGTGGGTCTGGACCTTAGACCGTAGGTTGGATCTGTAACTAGAGTTCAGCCCAAACGTCTCTCCTCAATTGAGCAAAATTCAACTCTGTCTCTGCATGATTCCTTGCTTCTTGTCTGTTTAATAGATGTCATCAGTGTTTGACCTTGACAGTGTGTAAAGGATATCACCACATGGGCTCAAACAGAGTATAGTACTGTTTTCGATTCATTCGTACCGCGATACTATACTAGTGCCGGTATACCGTACAACCCTAGTCTCTCCCAAGTTTCGAACTGAACTCTGGGGTCTGAGCTGATACTGACACAAATCTGTGATGCTGACATTGTTGTAATCCCACATTAGGATACAGTACTAATGTGGGTACTATAAGATCAACCTTTCATTTTGACCTTAGATCTTGAGGCTGTTTTGAAGATGGATTGCCACCAATAAACTTGTGTTAATTGGCCGTAGAGTGATGAGAGAAAATACTGCTTTCCTAACAAAACAGTAAATAAATATACAGTATATATATTTAGGGATGATACTCGAAACCGGTTTTCCCGGTTGTTTGATAAGAAAAGAACCGAGTCCTCGGACTCGAATCCCTTTTTGAGAACCGGTACCCGTTATCGAGACCACTATAGTAAAGAAAAAGAGTGGAATCCCGTCCCGACCAGAAATGCTCCGTGGGACATCACAAGAAATGGCGTCACGTAGCTCAGTCATTAGGCGCAGATAGCGAAAGCAGGAAAACAATGGACGGGAAAAAGCGCTCCAAGGTGTAATAAAGTTCAAAACAAAAGCTATAATCCAACGAATAACTTTACTGAGAGATTTGAGCAGGGTAAAACACATGACGAGCACTTTTACCACCAACCGGAAACATAGCAACCAGGCTAGCAACGCACCTCCTTTACGGCAGCTGTCACAACCTTCTTAAAACAACCGCAGCACATACATATATATACAACACTGCAGCACATACATACATATACAACACTGCAGCACATACATATATATACAACACTGCAGCACATACATATATATACAACACTGCAGCACATACATATATATACAACACTGCAGCACATACATATATATACAACACTGCAGCACATACATATATATATACAACACTGCAGCACATACATATATATACAACAGTGCAGCACATACATATATATACAACACTGCAGCACATACATATATATACAACACTGCAGCACATACATATATATACAACAGTGCAGCACATACATATATATACAACACTGCAGCACATACATATATATACAACATATCTCCCTTTTTTAACTCTTGTTTTTCTTTCCTTGTAAACGTTACAACATCACACTGTATATGTGTTGTCTGTCTAATTATAAATAATGCAGACGATGGCTGAGTTCTTGACGTTTACTTTCACAGCGTGGCAACATGCAACACTTTTCGGGGTGACCGCGCATGCTCGTCACTCCCGTTGCATGCTGGGTAGTGTAGTTGTTATATTCTCTAGCTCATAACATATTTCCCCCATAAAGAAATAATGTTAACTCAATAAAGTGTATTTCTTTTTTTAGCTTTAACTTTTCATTTTTTAGCATTGTAACCACATTTGCAAACAACTTTTCTCTTCATAGAATTTTCTTTCAATAAAGAAATAAAGTGCAAAAATGTCAAAGCATCATAACAAACAGTTATGTTCCAATAGCAGCAGAAGTGCACTTTTTGGAGAGCTGTATTATTTTCAGTTTTGTGCCCAAGGGACTGATTTTATTTAACACTATATTATTATTTATACACCTATAGTGATCACAGAGACAGCTTGTTTTTGTGTTACTGTATATATTTGTTTCTCTGAAAAATCCCACTTAATATTCTTTGGGTAACAACAGTCAATATTTATTTATTTTATTTAATTTTTTTAGGTGGGTAACAGTCAATATTTATTTATTTATTAGATTTTATTTTTTTATTATATAATAAAAGTGAGCTTTTGTTAAACCAAATATTGTGGGGTTTTTTCCCATATACAACAACCTATCTGGACTCCATAAGAGAATCGATAAGGAATCGGTTCGATAAGAGGATTCCATAATAGGCTCGAACTCGATAATTCCTTATCAAACATCATCCCTATATATATTTGACATTGGCACCATATACTAGGTCTGTGTTGCCGCAGTACAGTTGAGTTACGTCCTCTGCCTCGTAGACGCTATCTACTGTATGTTTATTACTTTTAGATATGATGTTTAATAAAACCGAAATGCAATAAAAATCTGATATTGAAACTGGCCACAGAAGAGCTGCTGAGATAGCGAACACAAATGAAGATTTAGTTTCTTTTTGCGCTCTGGGGGCAGAGAGACCAAACACACACACACACACACACACACACACTGCACACACACACACACACACACACTGAGCAACCATAACAAGAATTGTGTGTTCATGTGTGTTTTGATCATGCGAGCTAGTCCGGTTGGGTGTGTGAGTGTGCTCGTTAAAGATTCAACTCATTTACAGTCTTTATCATCGGATCCCAAATGTCACATTGTTACCCTTTCCGATATCACATATTTTATGATGGAAATAAAAAAGTAAAAAGGCCAAAGAACATACCGTAAGTCAGTGGAAACAGGAACATCGTAAAGTTCAGATTTTGGGAAAGATGCTGAGTTGGATGTATTGGATGTTGTCTGAAAGAAATAAAAACAGGCTGAATGGACCACATGTTGTGTAAGTGAGGTCCTGCTATCATGTTGTGGGTTTATATTATTGACAATGTGACTGTTCAAAATATGAAATATGTGTCGAGGAGCTATGGTAATGTGTAATTGTGCAAAAAAACAAAAAAAAACACTATTACCATGTTTACTTTCTTGCTAGTTGAGATTACTATTGTCTGGGATTACAATATTGAATAATTTGCAGGACGTATAGAGGAGAGACTGCAAGAAAAAGTATCAAACCCATCATGTTTGTATCGATCAGATACCAATACCCACTTTGGTATCGGTGCGATCAATATTTAGATAGATATGCCCACCAGTATTCGCGTACGAAAGGATACAGAAAAAAGCAGATGCAATGGTTTGAACGGGTGAGTGGGACTTTGTGGCATGACATTGTATATGTCATATGTCATATATGACATATGTCATATATGTGTCATATATATGTCATATGACATATATATGATACATATATGACATATATATGATATGTCACATATGTGTCATACATGTGTTGTATATGTGTCATATATGTGTCATATATATGGCATATGTCATACATGTGTCATATATATGTCATATGTATGTCATATATGACATATATATGACATATGTCATACATGTGTCATATATATGTCATATGTCATATATATGACATATATGACATATATATGACATATGTCATGTATGTGTATTATATGTCATATATGTGTCATATATATGTCATATGTCATATATAAGTCATATATACGACATATGTCATATATGACATATATGTGTCATATATGTCATAAGTCATATATGACATATGTCATACATGTGTCATATATATGTCATATGTCATATATATGTCATATATATGTCATGTATGACATATATATGACATATGTCATATATATGTCTTATATATGTCATATGTCTTATATGTGTCATGTATATGTCATATGCCGTATATAAGTTATGTATATGACATATGTCATATATGACATATATCATATATGACATATATATATATATCATATGTCATATATGTGGCATATATATGTCATTTATGTGGCATATATGTCATATGTCATATATGACATATATATAACATATGTCATATATGTGTCATATATATGTCATATGTCATTTATGACATATAACATATATATGCCATGTCGTATATGTGTCATATATGTCATATATGTGTCATATATGTCATATATAACATATATATGACATATGTCATATAAATGTCATATATAACATATATATGACATATATAATATATGTGTCATATACATGTCATATGTCATATATGACATTTGACATATATATGACCTTTATGTGTAATAGGTATGTCATATGTGACATATATATGACATATATATATATGACATATGACATATATATGACACATGTATGACATATGTCATATATGACATATGACATATATATATATATGACCTTTATGTGTAATAGTTATGTCATATGACATATATATATATATATATATATATATATATATATATATATATATATATATATATATATATATATATATATATATATATATATATATATATATATATATATATATGTCACATATATATATATATATATATATATATATATATATATATATATATATATATATATATATATATATATATATATATATATATATATGTCACATATATATATATATATATATATATATATATATATATATATATATATATATATATATATATATATATATATATATATATATATATATATATATATATATATATATATATATATATATATATATATATATATATATATGTGACATATGTGATATACATTTCATATGTCATATATGTGTCATACATATGTCATATGACATACATATGACATATGCCATACATATGACATATATATGGAAAGTCATTGTGTTGCTCCGGGTATTATTATTGATATGTCAAATACTAGTTACGGCCCTGAGTAGAAGCTAATAGAAGTCAAGATACACGGAGAAAAGCCACGCAAGCACAGAGTGAACAGAAAAATACAAATATAATGTAAGGTTATATTTTTGGATTTTGTATTTACCACAGCGGCTTCCAACTAAAATACAGTAAACTACATTTGTTATCTGTAAGGGGGTCATATTATGATTTTTTATTTTTTACTACATTTAAAACACTTCCTTGTGGTCTACATAACAATAAGATGATGTTTTACAGACCATATTTCAATTTTGTAGGCCGTCTTTTGTGGGCACTTGGACAGCGTCCTCTCCCCGTCAGCCGTGTTGTCCTTTTTGGCACTTCCATAAGCAGATTACTGACAGATAGAAGTTACAACCACGCGCTACTTTGTATTACAAATGACAGGATGCATGTGCATGGAGAGAGGAAATTAGTGACTACAGTGATGGACTACAATGGCGGACTCGCGCAAAGCACTTCGGGTAAATCTCGACCATATATGGCGATATCCGTTGACATCATCAGCGGGAGAAATGTCACTATTGGGGAAAATTCCAAACAGCTCGTTTGGAGGAAGTATGAAGGAAGGCAAGATTGTTTTATAAACATCTCTGCCATGCCTCCATGGTTTGATTTCACATTTTCGACATTTATGCCAATCCCAAATACAGAAATGTGGGTTTTGTCCTGTTGTGTCGGACTAGCTCTTCTTCCCAGGGAATCTAAGTTACTGGTCAATCCCAAGTTCTTTCGATGACATATATGCTGAGTAAGAAGGACCATCAAGACAGAATTGGAATATTTTCAAGTTTTACTGAAATTTCAGGAGATTAACTTAATCAATACATTCATAACGGCTGCTCTAGTTGGTCTGGCATTCCAAGGGAAAAACCAACTTCTTTTCACACAAAGACAACCCCCATCTCCCCCTCGCACCACTGATAAGAAACCAGTGGGGGAGGTCTTCACATTCCAACGTAAGACACTAAACAGACAATCTGAAGACAACGAGAGACTGGTAGAATAAACAAAGGAAAAGTACTAGCTACTCTAAACATGGCTATGTAAAAAGAAAGAACTCTTAAACATATATGCATCCTTCACTGTCCCCTTTTAGTCTTTGCCTCACAGACAAAGTACTAAAAGTGTATAACTCCTGAGAAGAAGAACTCGTTTTGACACAAATTGACGATTGCATTGCACACCACAGCCAAATAAGTCCAACAGTTAGAGACCGTCAGATGAAGTGGAAGTGAGACTTTGTTTCTTTCCAATGACGTACAAGATAGGCTTTTGTTTTTAATAGGAGGAGACCAGGCCAGTGAGAAATATGACCAAGGTCGGAGTGAGTCAGAATGCTTTTGTGTCATCATGTCGCTGATCGGTGGAACTCTCGTACTCTTTCAAAAGTAGTATTCATCAAGTTGAATGGGAAAATACACAAAAATCCCAGCTATTCACTCACATTTGAAACGACAGCAATTCTTTCTTACTGCAAACTTCTTGATAAATTCGGTGAGCGGTAAAATGTTTGACAGTAAAATGCCTTATTTCTAAATAAAAATAGTTTAAATGTTGTTTTTTTTAATCACAAGGAAGACACTAAATGTATTTCAATGATCAGAAGCCCCAGCATAAATGATTGACAATACCATTCATGTCTGATCAAATATGCAGGGTTGTGGCAATTGTCCTTTTTCTGTGGCAATTCATGACTAAAACAGTAGAATTCAACTTTAATAACGTTGCAAGGTCGAGCATGAGTAAGCTAAAAAGACACATTCACCAGGATTCTGTGTACAACCCCAGGATGGGATGCTTTATTGATGGCAACCACAAGTCAATCAAATATTTACTCTTTCTTCAGGTCATTTTTCCACACTGTGAACTCCTTCTTAGTGGCCTGGAACCATCAGCAGTTGTTGTTCATTACAATACGTTATTTGTAGAGATGTCCGATAATATCAGCCTGCCGATATTATCGGCCGATATATGCGTTAAAATGTAATATCGGAAATTATCGGTATCGTTTTTTTTATTATCGGTATCGTTTTTTTTTTTGTTTGTTTGTTTTTTTAATTAAATCCACATAAAAAACACAAGATACACTTACAATTAGTGCACCAACTCAAAAAACCTCCCTCCCCCATTTACACTCATTCACACAAAAGGGTTGTTTCGTTCTGTTATTAATATTCTGCTTCCTACATTATATATCAATATATATCAATACAGTCTGCAAGGGATACAGTCCGTAAGCAAGGGATACAGTCCGTAAGCAAGGGATACAGTCCGTAAGCAAGGGATACAGTCCGTAAGCACACGCTGCTGGTCCACTAATAGTACTAACCTTTAACAGTTAATGTTACTCATTTTCATTCATTACTAGTTTCTATGTAACTGTTTTTATATTGTTGTACTTTCTTTTTTATTCAAGAAAATGTTTTTAATTTATTTATCTTATTTTACTAATTGTTTTAAAAAGTACCTTATCTTCACCATACGTGGTTGTCCAAATTAGGCATAATAATGTGTTAATTCCACGACTGCATATACCGGTTGATATCGGTATCGGTTGGTATCAGTACCGGTAATTAAAGAGTTGGACAATATCGGAATATCGGATATCGGCAAAAAGCCATTATCGGACATCCCTAGTTATTTATCTTTCTGTTCATCACTGAGTTGACAAATAATGCTACGCTAAAGTCCTTAACCTGACCTGATATTTATTCATGTGTCATTCATTTTTATTTTAATTATAACACATGTTGGTATGTCATTAGTATGCATACAATAATCACAAAGAAATGAAGGACCTGCTGAATATTGAGCCATATATGACTAAAGATGGCCACAATGTTTCCCAATGTACAATATAGAATATTTGTCCTTCCATTGTGTAAAAATCATGATCTAAAGTTGTTCCTTGCACACAAAAAGGGGTGAAATGTGTGTTGGTTTTTTTCAATCTCGACACCCAAATCAGAAATAATAAATCCTATTCTTAATTCTAAAGATTGGTATACTGTACATGTGCGTAACGGAATGATACAAAAACAAAACAGGCATTTATTTATTACAAGGAACATGAAACAAAGTCGCTCACAGCATTTCACTCTTCACCAACCAAGAATAATTGCCTTTTTAATTCAGTTTGTGGTCCCATTTGGGTGTTTGATAATGACTTTGGTTTGATTTTATGACTCGCTCATCAGAGTGAATCCTCCAAAACTCCAATATCACGAGTTATTGAAAATCCTAATTGAGGTGAAAGTGCTCGTTTCTGACCATGTGACCCCCCACTGTGTCCCTAAACAACCGCACATGTTGTGCTCTAATGTGGCTTGTGGCGCGATTCCAGGATGAGGAGATGAAAGGCGAAGTGCAGGGGAAAAGTCAATTTTTAGATAAAAAAAAACAGAAAGCACCTGTGTGGTCGAAGCAGAAGGTGGACCACAGTTGATTTGATGAGCTTTGAAAGCAACGAGAAACGGAATGTTCAATTATTCCAAATGTTGTTATATTAAAAGCAAATTTCCAAAATGGAATGAATGTATTTCTTTATAACGCGATGTGGGGAATAACACGATCAGTATGTTAAGGACCCCAACCGGCCGTGTTATATGTCAGGTTCAAACACTGATGATCTCTATTAATCAGACAGGAAGCAAGGAATCATGCAGAGACAGAGTTCAATTTAGCTCATGAGGAGAACGCATGGAGCTGCACACTTAGTCACAGTCTCGCCCTACGCTCTAAGGTACAGCTCCCGCGTCCCTCTATTTGTTCAGGAGTTCCACGGTCAACATCACTGAGGCCGCCTCTAAAAGGAGTGGTCACATACAGTATATCATGCAAAGCAGGTCCAGTACGCACAATACGTGACGGAATGCGCTGGGAGCCTTGTGATTGCCTTGTCTCTGCTTCGTCTGCGTGATGTCATCTTATCGTGGAGGTCTTTGAAGTCTGCGGCTGAGGCCACCCCTCAGACAAAAAGTTGTGTCCTTGCACGGATAGAAAAAATGCAGCTTGAGCACAATAGCTAATAACTATAGCAACGGACTTTAAGCATACTAAAGTTGTGTGATAATATATATACATGATTATTCTGGGCGGCATATGGAGCGGCCGTGCCAGCAACTTGAGGGTTGCGGGTTCGATCCCCGCTTCCGCCATCCTAGTCACTGCCGTTGTGTCCTTGGGCAAGACACTTTAACGCACAAATGCAGGGGTCACCCACACTGGTTTAAATGTAACTTAGATATTGGGTTTCACAATGTAAAGCACTTTGAGTCACTTGAGAAAAGCGCTGTATAAATATAATTCACTTCACTTCTAACACCGAGCTGCTCGCATAATGTGTGACCCCACCCTTTAGAAGCAGCCTCAGCGATGTAACTAGGGAACTCCTAAACTGAATGAAAAGAGGAGAGCGAGGGCTGTTCCTCAGAGCGTAGGGTGAGACTGTAACTGAGTGCGCAGCTCCATGCGTTCTCCTCATGAGGAAAATTGAACTCTGTCTCTGCCTGATTCATTGCTTCTTGTTCGGTTTAATAGATAGTTTGGTGCTTAAACCTGACAGCCCCCCTCACCCACCTCCACTAAAGTTACAGTAGCAATGACTTCAGCCATGTTGACCCATAAAGTGTTGAGGACAAACACACACTTCAATGTAGACACGCATTCATGCACTGGGCACTTCCTACTGATGATGTCTGCGCCTTGAATATGTTACATGGCCATAAATGTATTCATCAGTGTAGATAGAAAGCAGACGCAGCAGAATTCGACCAACAAGCAGCCTGCTGTGTTGTACCCTGGAGTAAATTACATGCCGAGCGGTAATAATCAATAAGTAAACACGGCGTGGGAGACGAGCAGCAGGGGTTGGTCCAGGGCCGCAGTCTGCATCTCTATTCCCTTGCCAAGTACAAACTGTAGATTAAGATTATGACATATTGATTAACTCTGGTTAACTTGACATGTTACTTATATAATCATGTGTCGCAGAGGAAGGCACTTTGCTCATGAGCACTGTGGTCATCAGTCCGAAAAATAGCCCTTTCATTCTAAAGCTGAATGAAAGACAAAGGTTATGTTTTTGCAGAATATTTTTCCCGTCTTTGAGTTTGGCTCCCACCGCGATTCACTGCCCCCTTTCTTGTTTGGTCGTCTGTGGGAAGGCACACTAGATGGCACACTAGGTAGGTCTTTATTGTCATTGCAATGAAAATTCAAGATGAGACAAACAAACAGTGTACAGAGTTACAGAAGAAGATGGGAAAAAGGTCAACGTTGGGGGAGGATGAGTAAAGAAAGACACAGTGGCATTGGATACGTATCAGATTTATATCCACGTACAAAAGAAGCCTGGGTCGGACTTGAAAAAAATCTGAATTGCACTTGTCACACTGTCATAAACAAATCGTACACACGTCAGATGGCAAAAAATGTTGAGGCTACGTTCTCACTGCAGGATTCTGATTTGTTTTGTCAAATCTGATATTGCAAAAAACTGTGATTTCTAATGTGAATGCAATCTGACCCGAGTGTGGGTCATGACCGTAAGAATAAGATCGCGGATACAAGCGCCCCGAAATGAGTTTCCTCAGAAGGGTGGCTGGCATCTCCCTTAGAGATAGGGTGAGAAGTTCAGTCACCCGAGAGAGACTCGGAGTAGAACCGCTGCTCCTTCGCTTGGAAAGGAGCCAGCTTAGGTGGTACGGGCATCTCGTGCGGATGCCTCACCAGCGTCTCCCTAGGGAGGTCCTCGTTGCACGTCCCACTGGGAGGAGACCCCGCGGTAGGCCAAGGACCAGATGGGGGATCACATCTCCTCTCTGGCCTGGGAACGCTTCGGGATTCCCCAGGAGGAAGTTGCTAATGTTGCTCTGGAGAGGGAAGTCTGGGGGTCTCTGCTGGAGCTGTTGTCCCTGCCACCCCATTCCGGATAAGCGGTTGAAGATGGATGGAAGACAAGTACATTGGCTCTCAAGTGGATGAGTTCAAGTACCTCGGAGTCTTGTTCACCAGTGGGGGAAGAGTGGATGGTGAGATCGACAGGCGGATCGGTGCGGCGTCTTCAGTAATGCGGACGCCATATCGATCCGTTGTGGTGAAGAAGGAGCTGAGCCGGAAGGCAAAGCTCACAATTTACCGGTCGATCTACGTTCCCATCCTCACCTATGGTCATGAGCTTTGGGTTATGACCGAAAGGACAAGATCACGGGTACAAGCGGCCCAAATGAGTTTCCTCCGCCGGGTGGCGGGTCTCTCACTTAGAGATAGGGTGAGAAGCTCTGTCATCCGGGAGGAACTCAAAGTAAAGCCGCTGCTCCTCCACATGGAGAGGAGCCAGATGAGTCAGGATGCCACCCGAACGCCTACCTAGGGAGGTGTTTAGGGCATGTCACGGGGAAGACCCAGGACACGTTGGGAAGACTATGTCTCCCGGCTGGCCTGGGAACGCCTCGGGATCCCCCGGGAGGAGCTGGATGAAGTGGCTGGGGAGAGGAAAGTCTGAGCTTCCCTGCTTAGGCTGCTGCCCCCGCGACCCAACCTAGGATAAGCGGAAGAAGATGGATGGATGGATGGATGGATCTTCCAAGTACAAACATTCCAAGGACACCCGACACAAAACAAACGTCAAATGGCAACACTTGATGGATTGTAGATTATTTTAAAGGCTATAAAAGTTCAGATTAAGGTGTTTTTGGAAAACTATTATTTTTTATGAATATTAATTTGTTGAAGATGGCAAATTGCAGACTTCAATCATACTAGATGGTTCTTAATAACAGTTCTAGATGTTGTGTTGGTGGTCATGGTTAATCACACAAGTCAACTGTATATCCTTTTCGCATACATTTCATTTTGAGCAAAGTATAAACAAAATAATGTACATTAATAGACATTATGACACAGAAGTCAACACACACTCTGCATGTCTCCACTTGACATTCACCTACTCCATGTTCTTATCTTTAGCTACGTTTGCTGAAGCCACATTCACGTTTATCCATTTTTGGGATAATAAATCTATGCAGAAACTTCGAATAATAAATAAAGAAAAACAACTTGATAGGAAGCCACAGCCCTAAAATGAGCAATATTTACAGTAGATACATAAGCAGAGAAGTCCTCTCGCTGCAGAGAAATCCATCAGATAACCAAAATATGAAGTGAATGTGAACAAGTCAACAAAACATTGGACTTAATGCCATCCCATTACCTTTTTTCAGGTAGTAAATGCCACCCAATAACTTATGTAAACAGTGGTGTGCCGTCAGGGCCAGCAAGACCTTCTCTGCTGGCCTAACATCATGATCATAATTAAAGATCAAATTATTTTAAAATGTACTTTCCCTAAATATCTAAAATTAATACTATTATTTTCATATTATGCTCCTTCCAGTGCTGTTGTTTTTAGTTTTAGTTCGTATCCAATCAGAATTCAGCTAGCTTATGTTGCCGTGCTGTACCAAATCTGCCTTCAGAATCAACACTGGGGCCAATTTAGTGTTGCCAATCAACCTATCCCCAGGTGCATGTCTTTGGAGGTGGGAGGGGCCTATCCCCAGGTGCATGTCTTTGGAGGTGGGAGGGGCCTATCCCCAGGTGCATGTCTTTGGAGGTGGGAGGGGCCTATCCCCAGCTGCATGTCTTTGGAGGTGGGAGGGGCCTATCCCCAGGTGCATGTCTTTGGAGGTGGGAGGGGCCTATCCCCGGGTGCATGTCTTTGGAGGTGGGAGGGGCCTATCCCCAGGTGCATGTTTTTGGAGGTGGGAGGGGCCTATTCCCGGGTGCATGTCTTTGGCGGTGGGAGGGGCCTATCGCAAGGTGCATGTCTTTGGAGGTGGGAGGGGCCTATCCCCAGGTGCATGTCTTTGGAGGTGGGAGGGGCCTATCCCCAAGGTGCATGTCTTTGGAGGTGGGAGGGGCCTATCCCCAGGTGCATGTCTTTGGAGGTGGGAGGGGCCTATCCCCAGGTGCATGTCTTTGGAGGTGGGAGGGGCCTATCCCCAGGTGCATGTCTTTGGAGGTGGGAGGGGCCTATCCCCTGGTGCATGTCTTTGGAGGTGGGAGGGGCCTATCCCCAAGGTGCATGTCTTTGGAGGTGGGAGGAAGCCGGAGTAGAACCCACGCAGTCACGGGGAGAACATGCAAACTCCACACAAAAAGACCCCGAGCCCGGGATTGAACCCAGGACTACTCAGGACCTTCGTATTGTGAGGCACGCGCACTAACCCCTGTACCACCGTGCTGCCTCCTTCTGTTGTTGACTATTGTTTTCATACGGTGTTGATGTGGAAATGGTTGCTTGGGCATTTTGTGGGTGTGGCACCGAACGGAGATGTTGACATGTTGAGTTTCAAGCACTCTTCCTTCTCCAGCAGGTGACTTTTCAAATGATGCTACATTAGCTTTTGCCGCACACTTGACATATTACGGTTGTCTGTTCGACATCTTCCCGCTTGAAGCCAAACCACCGCCAGACGATGGACTCCCTGCTGTTTTTTTGGGGGGGAATTAATTCTTCTTCCTCCATTTGTTGCCGGATTTGCACCTTCTCTCTCTCGTATTACCACTCGCACCACTCTGCTTGCACCACAGCTAATGTTACCCATGCCGCTACCTCTCTGCTCGGCGAGGGCGTACGACGTTGCTCGCATGACAGTATGTGACGTATGTAAGAAGGTGCGCTTGTTTTATGTCTCTGTGAGGAGAGACAAGAAAGAGTGTAGTGTAATGCTTGCAGCTAAAAGCAACTGTGTGAGAATGTATACTCCAATATCACCATATAGTCATTTTCTATATCGCACAGAGACAAACCTGCAATATATCAAGTATATTCCATATATTCCAGCCCTAATGCAGACACAAGAACACGTTTAGTTCTTAAAGATCAGGTCCATACATGATTTGCTGCTGTAGTTAGTTTTTGCTGTTGTTTACATTGTGAAGTGCAGCGTAAGTTAGCATTGTGAGAAGTTTCAGCATGTCAGTCGGTTCTCTGCTTTTACTTCTCTCAGCCCCGGGAAAAAAATCATCATGTTGAAGTGACACGGTCAACAATCTCTGCCACAGGCGTTGTCCAGACTCAATGAACATAAATACTTAATATTCACTCTTTTTTTGGGGGGAGGGGGAAAGGCCACTGCGCCCAGGAATTTCAAAGAGCTGCTTCTTGCTCATGCTGGTCAAAACATCTCATGGGCAAAAAAAAGTATGTGATAAAAATACAAGACATGTAATAAGTAGTATGTAAGTAAGTAAATGTTACAAACGTAAGATAAAATTTTTACCTAAACACATCACAGACACAACTCCTCGGTAAGGTAGTTAGCCTAACTAGTGTTCTGAACATTTATTTTAAAAAGGAATTAAATATAGTTAATCTTTACCAAAAAAGTAGGTGATCTACGAACTAAATTTCGATTTAAATACTAGGGAAAGTAATTAATGCATTACTTCAAAAAAGAAAAAATATCTGACATATGCAGTTGAGAGATGTTTCATGAGAGCGGAGTGCGTCTGTGTGTGTGTCTTTAAAAGGCATTGCCTGTTACCAAGCTCAGAGCAGCATTTTAGCTCAATTAGCTGAGTTTGTTAGCTTGTTTAGCAGCGCACTTGGCCAGCGATGGCAGCTCTGTTGAGTCTTTGCACTGGATCGTGTTCAATCCAGTTTACAAAGGGATTAAATGTGCTTTGATGCCTGTCTTGCCTCTTGGTGAGGGTGGTCGCATCGGAAGACGATGGCAGCCACTCAAGGGGCCAACAGGCTGTTCAACGCAATGGAAGGACCCCCTTTCCCAATGTCACCTTTTTCCTACCTTTTTAAGGAGCGCCCTAAGTGGCTGATCCGTTGGCGGTCCCGTCTTGTCTCCCTGTAACGTATGTCTGCTCTTAGCGGGATTGTGCCGGAAATGTAAATTCAGTTCTTATGTGTCTTGTACATGTTAAGAATGGACAAATAAAGCTGCTCTGCTCTGTCTTGTTTCCTTGTCCACAAACGCAAGCTTGCTACTTCAATTATTGATCTGTTGTTCATTATTCCCTCGTAGTAGTAGGCGGATGTTTGTAAGTGTGTGTGTGTGTGTGTGTTTGTGTGTGTGTGTGTGTGTGTGTGTGTGTGTGTGTGTGTGTGTGTGTGTGTGTGTGTGTGTGTGTGTGTGTGTGTGTGTGTGTTTGTGTGTGTGTGTGTGTGTGTGTGTGTGTGTGTGTGTGTGTGTGTGTGTGTGTGTGTGTGTGTGTGTGTGTGTGTGTGTGTGTGTGTGTGTGTGTGTGTGTTCATTTTACTGTGGTGCTGGTTGTTGCTTTCAATAGTGAAAAGTTACTTCCTGTTTGGAACTTGTCTGTCTTGTTGACAGACAAGCCGATTAAAAGGGAACATGTTCCAGCAAGCGCATCGGTAACAGTAATTAAAAGTAATTAATTAGATCACTCTGTAATTATGTAGCGCCATTTTTGTTACACTGTAGCCAACAACGTAGGGACGAAGTAGTGTGGGGGAAAAAAAGCTTTAACTATCATTTTCAGACACATCATCACAACATGCACTTTTCTTTTTTAAGGAAGTTGTTTGTTTTTATTGCTTGCTTTACATAACAAAAAAATTATAGTTTTTTTTTTTTTACAAGCACTTTGCTTGTCTTTTCATGAATAGTTCATGTTTATTTATGAATGAAGTAGTGATTATTTATTGTTGTTTAACACATGCCTAAAAACAAATCAAGATGAAAGGTTCTTAGCTTAAATAAGAGTGACAGAATACGCTTCATAATCCAGTTTGTCCACAAAACGTGAAGATAGTTGATGAGTCGACTGTCTTTAAAAATGTCTTTTTAAAAGTGCCGGGCCAATTCCAAATAACTGCTAGGTGAATGAAGTGGATGAGAGAGAAATAAGTGATTGGGTGAGGTTTGCACAAAGCGATGAGGTCATGATAATGGCTTCAAAAATATTATTCAAAAACGGAAAGTGTTCTGTGTAGCCAGAACAATGAAAAGTAATAATAACAATAGCACGAGGAGCAAATGTATCTCATTAAAAGTTTGCCTGAGAACTGAATTGGATCCTGTTTGACAAAAGAGTCCCTCGGGGCAGAACCTGGTTCTCTCTGCTTCACTGGGAAAGTAATAACTGATCTGGAATTTATGCAAACTCCTGCTTGAACCCTGTGAACTCCCTGGTTGGGTAGTAAACTCCACGCATGGTATTTGGTAAGAGTGGCAAACACTAAGCTAAATGATGCTGGTCTATAAACAAGATGAGAGTTTATGGTATAAGAACTATGTCCCACTGTAGAGCTTAAAGGCCTACTGAAAGCCACTACTAGCGACCACGCAGTCTGATAGTTTATATATCAATGATGAAATCTTAACATTGCAACACATGCCAATACGGCCGGGTTAACTTATAAAGTGACATTTTAAATTTGCCGCTAAACTTCCGGTTCGAAACGCCTCTGAGGATGACGTATGCGCGTGACGTAGCCCGGGGAACACGGGTATGCCTTCCACATTGAAGCCAATACGAAATAGCTGTTGTCATCCCATTCTGGGTGTATTCTGGACATCTGTGTTGGTGAATCTGTTGCAATTATGTTCATTGCATTATGGAGAAAGAAGCTGAGCAAGCAAAGAAGAAAACATTTTGCGAGGGAAGTCAGCAGCAACACGTACACAGCCGGCGCTTCTTTGTTTACATTCCCGAAAGATGCAGTCAAGATGGAAGAACTCGGATAACAGAGACTCTTGCCAGGAGGACTTTTGACTTCGATACACAGACGCCTGTAGAGAACTGGGACAACACAGACTCTTACCAGGATTACTTTGATTTGGATGACAAAGACGCAGACGTGCTACCGTGAGTATGCAGCTTTGGCTTCCAAACATTTGATCGCTTGACCGTACGTGCGCGTCACGTACGTAACTTTGTTTAAATATATAAGCTTTATGAACCTTGGGTTAGGTGAACGGTCTTTTGGGCTGAGTGATTGTGTGTGTTGATCAGGTGTTTGAATTGTATTGGCGTGTTCTATGGAGCTAGGAGCTAGCAGAGGAGCTAGGAGCTAGCATAACAAACATGTAGGTGTTTTTATGCAGGATTAATTTGTGGCATATTGAATATAAGCCTGGTTGTGTTGTGGCTAATAGAGTATATATATGTCTTGTGTTTATTTACTGTTGTAGTCATTCCCAGCTGAATATCAGGTCACCCCCGCCTCTCACAGCATCTTCCCTATCTGAATAGCTTCAACTCCCCACTAGTCCTTCACTTGCACTTTACTCATCCACAAATCTTTCATCCTCGCTCAAATTGTCGCTTTCTCGGTCCGAATCTCTCTCACTTCATGCGGCCATCATTGTAAACAATAGGGAACTTTGCGTATATGTTCAACTGACTACGTCACGCTACTTCCGGTAGGGGCAAGCCTTTTTTTTATCAGATACCAAAAGTTGCGATCTTTATCGTCGTTGTTCTATACTAAATCCTTTCAGCAAAAATATGGCAATATCGCAAAATGATCAAGTATGACACATAGAATAGATCTGCTATCCCCGTTTAAATAAAAAAAATTCATTTCAGTAGGCCTTTAATCAATAACAATTGATTATTGAAAGATGTCCCTGTTCCATTAAAGTCCTACTGAAAGCCACTACAACTGACTACGCAGTCTGATAGTTTATATATCAATGATGAAATCTTAACATTGCAACACATGCCAATACGGCCGGGTTAACTTATAAAGTGACATTTTAAATTTCCCGCTAAACTTCCGGTTGAAAACGTCTATGTATGATGACGTATGCGCGTGACGTCAATGGGTGATACGGGAAGTATGCGGACACATTGTATCCTATACAAAAAACTCTGTTTTCATCTCAAAATTCCACAGTATTCTGGACATCTGTGTTGGTGAATCTTTTGCCATTTGTTTAATGAACAATGAAGACTGCAAAGAAGAAAGTCGTAGGTGGGATCCGTGTATTAGCGGCGGACTACAGCAACATAACCAGGAGGACTGAGATGGATAGCAGACGCGCTAGCCGCCGAACTCACCTTAACTTCCTCCGTCTCGCCGACCGCATCTGTGATCGGGTGAAGTTCTTCGTCGCACCGTCGATCGCTGGAACGCAGGTGAGCACGGGTGTTGATGAGCAGATGAGGGCTAGCTGGCGTAGGTGGATAGCTAATGTTTTTAGCATAGCTCTGTGAGGTCCGGTTGCTAAGTTAGCTTCAATGGCGCCATCAGTGTGTGAATGTGTGTGTGTGAATGGGTGAATGTGGAAATAGTGTCAAAGCGCTTTGAGTTCCTTAAAAAAAAAGGTAGAAAAGCGCTATACAAGTACAACCCATTTACCATTTACCATTTGTTAGCACAGCATTGTTAAGCTTCGCCAGGCTGGAAAGCATTAACCGTGTAGTTACATGTCCATGGTTTAATAGTATTGTTGATTTTCTGTCTATCCTTCCAGTCAGGGGTTTATTTCTTTTGTTTCTATCTGCAGTTAGGCCCGATGCTATCACATTAGCTCAGTAGCTAAAGAGCTTCGCCGATGTATTGTCGTGGAGATAAAAGTCACTGTGAATGTCCATTTCGCGTTCTCGACTCTCATTTTCAAGAGGATATAGTATCCCAGGTGGTTTAAAATACAAATCCGTGATCCACAATAGAAAAAGGAGAAAGTGTGGAATCCAATGAGCCAGCTTGTACCTAAGTTACGGTCAGAGCGAAAAAAGATATGTCTTGCACTGCATTCTAGTCCTTCACTCTAACGTTCCTCATCCACAAATCTTTCATCCTCGCTCAAATTAATGGGGTAATCCTCGCTTTCTCGGTCCGAATCGCTCTAGATGCATTGAAAACAATGTGGAAATGTGAGAAGCCTTTCAACCTGTGACGTCACGCTACTTCCGGTACAGGCAAGGCTTTTTTTTTATCAGCGACCAAAAGTTGCAACTTTATCGTCGATGTTCTCTACTAAATCCTTTCAGCAAAAATATGGCAATATCGTGAAATGATCAAGTATGACACATAGAATGGATCTGCCCCCCCCCCCCCCCCCCCCATTCCCCCGCACGGTGCGCCCCCTCCCTTCCCGTATCATGACTCTTACCACATCAAAAAATCCACACAAGATGTCAAAACGGCCAAAACTGTCAGGTGCCCAGGGAAGAAAAAAGAGAAAAGAAGAGGTGAAACGAGAAAAAGACAGAGGTAGCAGGTAGGTAACGTTAGCCTACATGAAATGATTTGTCTGTTACAGAATGTGATAGTAACCTGGCTTTTTAGCATTAAGCTAATGTTACATGATTCGGCAATTGCTAATCAATAAATAGCTAGTTCTGTTTTAACGTCGGGTTAATATTGTGGAGGGGGCTAAATTGTTATGGAAAATAATAATGTAACGTTAGGTAATTACAGTACTCCCACCTTACATTCCTCAGGGACATTTGTATTAGATCTTTTAAGCAGGTGTTTTCTGTTTACATTGTTATTGCCTTCCGGTTAGCTAATGTTTGCCCTGCAGGTAATAGTCACTTTTCCACCCCTTTATATATTAGGTATAGTTGTAAGCCTAGTTGTTAAAGTGCACATCATTAATGTTAATTAAGCAATATCACATGAGAGGGAATGCTGTTTTTTCATTTGAGCACTGCTGTGATTCGGTTAAAGATAATCATAACATAACATTCTCATATAATATGTTAATTTGCTTTCTTTAAGTAAAAAAAAAGGTAAAAGACAAAGCTATTCGGTTTCTTGTGAGTATATACACTTCACTGCCGATGTGGGGGGGCGCCACCTAAAATCTTGCCTAGGGCGCCAGATGTGTCTTCACGTGGTGACATTGCTGGTTTTACGAGCAGGGGAGCATGTTGGGCAGCGCACACACACAGAGTACTTACAAGCAGACACAGTGTGTGGACAGAAAAGGGAGAACGGACGCATTTTGGCCTAAAAAGTCGAGATAAAGCTGAAGTTATAACACTGAAACACCCTCAGGAAGAGCTGCTTTAAGACATGGTGTTTAAGGCAGTGTTTTAGCTACTTCCAAATCACTAATCCTTTCCTCCATGGCGACAAATAATGTATGTTTCGTACAGGTAACATTATCACTGGAGGACGAGGAATAGCTAAACATGCTTCACTACACCGTATGAGGATACAATAGCTCACTGGTGTCACTGCTAACAAAAAACAGCGCTCCTGAATGTAAACAAACGCCATGGGTGGATCTACACCTGACATCCACTGTAATGATACCAAGTACAAGAGTGTATCTAGTCGATACTACTATGATTACATCAATATTTTTTATCGTCACAAAAATTTTTTTTTAAATTCATATTATGTTGATATACTCGGGAAATACGTCCCTGGACACATGAGGACTTTGAATATGACCAATGTATGATCCTGTAACTACTTGGTATCGCATCGATACCTAAATGTGTGGTATCATCCAAAACTAATGTAAAGTATCAAAGAAGAGAAGAATACGTGATTATTACATTTGAACAGAAGTGTAGATAGAACATGTTGAAACAGAAAATAAGCAGATATTAACAGTAAATGAACAAGTAGATTAATAATCCATTTTTACAGTTTGTCCCTCATATTGTGTACAAAATAATAGGTGTATAAATGACACAATATGTTACTGCATATGACTAATTAGGAGTCTTTGTTTGTTTACTTACTACTAAAAGACAAGTTGTCTAGTATGTTCACTATTTTATTTAAGGACTAAATTGCAACAATAAACATGTTTCATGTACACTAACATTTTTTGTTAAATTAAATGCCATTTTTTGCGGCCCCCTTTATTTAGAAAAGTATCGAAACACATTGTGTTGCTTTCATTAGTAAAAAGTTACTTCCTGTTTGGAACTTGTCTGTCTTGTTGACATACACGCAGATTAAAAGGATGTTCCAGCATCGGTAACTCTAATTAAAAGTAATTGATTAGATTACTCAGTAATTATGCAAGGCCATTTTTCTAGCACTGTAGCTAACAATGGAGGGACTAAGTAGTGTGGGGAGAAAAAGCTTGAACTATCATTTTTAGACACATTATCACAACATGCACTTTTCTTAGAGAGCTTTGTTGGTTGTTTTTATTGCTTGGTTTACATAATGACAATTTTTTTTTGTTTTTTTATCAGCACTTTGCCTGTCCTTTCATGAATAGTTCATGTTTATTTATGAATGAAGTAGTGATTATGTATTGTTGTTTAACACATGCCTAAAAATACATGAAGCTGAAAGGCCTTTAGCTGAATAAGAGTGACAGAATACACTTCATAATCCAGTTTGTCCACCCATGAAGAAGGTTAGAAAGACCATCGGACGTGCATTTAAAGCACAACAAGGTGTGTAATAATAACAATAAAATAAGAGTAAAGAGTGATTTGTATCGAACATGGTGTGTGCGTGCGTACGATTGAGCTCCTTATCAGAAACAAGTTGTCTTCAAAATGAAACCCTGACTCAAACCATCTTGCCTTGTCTTTTGCAAAAGTCATATAATTCCATTATCTTCAACTAATGGCATGCAATGAAACTTTATTGCTCAATTAAGAACGCTCATCTCCCTGTTGTCATGAAGACAAACACTTTCACACGAAGGCGTGCGACCGATAAGGTCAGAGAAACCTGGAGATAAAAATGATTTGCGTATTAACAAACAAAGAAATCTCCGTTGTCCTTTTTCTTACATTATATTTATATTGACGAGTCAGGAAATGTAAAGTTCATCGTCATTGTAAAGATATATTTAGGATAAAATTACATTTCATACTATTAGATGATTTAATTTTGGAATGTACCATTTTTTCCGGACTGTAAGCCGCTACTTTTTTTCCTTTGCTTTGAACCCTGCGGCTCATAAAACGGTGCAGCTAATGTATGGACTTTTCATCGTAAAATTGCATTAATCAACTAGTTTTCACATTACATCGACGGAGACACTGAAAAGGTGTGTTACTGTTTGTGCTATGGCACCATCTTTTGGACAAGTTTGTCCACTGCAGGGGCAGCGGGTTGAAAATGCACTTACTGTTTCATGCCTTGACTGGGAAGTATAACCGTCCGTAGCGTTTTTGCTCGAATGGATTCTTCAAACAAAACCATACCATTGTGTAATGTCTGTTAGTGTTGTCATGCATGCTACTGTAATGTAATGAAGCTGGCGTTGTTAGCATTAGCTAATATGCTAACACGTTTACGAGTGTCTGTGTATTAAAAACTCACAAAAAAGGTCACTGTGGAGTTATTTAGTCTCTTTTGCTGATTGGAGAGCTAGCTTCTGCAGCTAGTGGGTCCATGACCATGACTTCTGTTTTGTTTGATCAGCCGTTTTACTGCCGTGTGACAGCCACTGCTTTGAAACGATTTAGGTCCGTATATAAACATTTACAGAATCTTTTGTACCAATATATATCTGCAGTTTATAGTAATATAGGCACAATTTTAATAACATGTCCTAATCTATGTATTATGTTTATGTTAATTTCACATTATTTTCAAAAACACATCACCACGTTTGTGTTTCCCTTCAACAAATGAACTGATTACTACTCACTGAGGACTTTGTGAGAGCCAACAAAACACAATGAAACATCACTTACTGTACAATGTCTGCTCTCACAAGGATGCCAATTGTTAGGATGTTGTTATATTCCCGTTTAGATGAAGAATGACTCATAATCCTCGCAAAGATAAATGGTGGGTAAAACCAAGCGCAGACCAAAATACTTTTTGTGTCTTTCTCGCCATTCTGGGGTTTAAATTATGTTAGATCCACTATGGACTGGACTCTCACACTATTATGTTAGATCCACTATGGACTGGACTCTCACACTATTATGTTAGATCCACTATGGACTGGACTCTCACACTATTATGTTAGATCCACTATGGACTGGACTCTCACACTATTATGTTAGATCCACTATGGACTGGACTCTCACTATTATGTTAGATCCACTACGGACTGGACTCTCACACTATTATGTTAGATCCACTATGGACTGGACTCTCACACTATTATGTTAGATCCACTATGGATTGGACTCTCACACTATTATGTTAGATCCACTATGGGCTGGACTCTCACACTATTATGTTAGATCCACTATGGACTGGACTCTCACTATTATGTTAGATCCACTATGGACTGGACTCTCACACTATTATGTTAGATCCACTATGGACTGGACTCTCACAATATTATGTTAGATCCACTATGGACTGGACTCTCCCTATTATGTTAGATCCACTATGGACTGGACTCTCAATATTATCTTAGATCTACTATGGACTGGACTCTCACACTATTATGTTAGATCCACTATGGACTGGACTCTCACTATTATGTTAGATCCACTATGAACCGGTCTCTCAATATTATCTTAGATCTACTATGGACTGGACTCTCACACTATTATGTTAGATCCACTATGGACTGGACTCTCACTATTATGTTAGATCCACTATGAACCGGTCTCTCACTTTTATGTTAGATCCACTATGGACTGGACTCTCACTATTATGTTAGATCCACTATGAACCGGTCTCTCACTTTTATGTTAGATCCACTATGGACTGGACTCTCACTATTATGTTAGATCCACTACGGACTGGACTCTCACACTATTATGTTAGATCCACTATGGACTGGACTCTCACACTATTATGTTAGATCCACTATGGACTGGACTCTCACACTATTATGTTGGATCCACTATGGACTGGACTCTCACAATATTAGGCTAGATCCACTCGACGTCCATTGCACCGGTCGCCCAGGGGGGGTCCCACATGCAGTCCCCTCCAAGGTTTTTCATTGTCAGTTTTTCCTTGCCCTGATGTGGGATCTGAGCGGACGATGTCGTTGTGGCTTGTGCAGCCCTTTGAGACACTCGTGATTTAGGGCTATATAAGTAAACATTGATTGATTGATTGATAAATTTGAATGACAAAGTTGACCACCTTGTTGGATTATGTCCTCATCTTTCTACTATCAAGGTGAGAGGCATTATGTATGACCTAGAATGAACTTTCA
>NC_084751.1:47704809-47729809 GCF_033978785.1 Entelurus aequoreus
AACCGTTCAAGTTAGAAATCGGAATCGCAATAATTTGAAAATCGATTTTGTTTTACACTCCTACACCAAAATAAGGTAAATACTGTTAATAGTATATACTTAAACCCTTTTGTGCTAGTTTAAGAGAGCTATTGCGAAGTCTATACTGACGTAAGTTCTAAATAAAGAGTTGACCCTTTTCCTATTGCAAGATGTCCTGACACAACCTCCGTGGTATTTGGTGGATGAATAAAGAAAGAGAAAGTGAGTGTAATGAAAGGCTGGTGTGTTATTAGTGAAGCAGGGATCTTTCCCAGCTTCCTCCCTCTCAGAATGCCTGTCAGCCAGTCTTGCCACGCGAGTTAGCCCGAGCTATCACTGCTCCCTTCTCTTTTTGGCATTGTTCACGCTAAATGGAAACACGGTAATTAGCTTGTTACAATTAAAGCGAGACGAGCGGATGAATTGTAATCACCCACAATGGAGTTCCGGCTTTCTCCCCCGCAGCCTCCAACAGGCCAGCTGAGCTATCCTCATTTGCATAATTAAAATATACAAATGATAATGGATTTTGTAGTCAATGTCCAGGGGGCTGCGGAGACAGGAAGAAAATATGAAATGACAATAACCAACAGGCCCGGAGGGGAGGAGGAGGAGGAGATGGTGTGGCAGGACAGAAAGGAGGATGAGGAGATAAAGGCGAGAGAAATAAAAAGGTGGACCACAACGTTGGTAAATAGCCCTGACCTGCGCGGCCTTCCCTCTGGGCGAGTCCCCGCCTGATTACATGGAATTGGGATAGAATTAAAGATGTAAGAGTTGTCCTAAGACAAAACCAAATTGAAATGAGATCCTGACTTCGTCTTTACCTCGCAGCGCCACAGGGCCGCACGATGGGGAGCGAGGAGACATGAAGGGAATTTTGCAATTAAGCCGAGGACAATGTCAGGGAAATTAGGCCTTGGAGCGGACTTCATAGTCTCGACTTCTTCTCCGACTCTAATGGCTTCCTCCATACTTTCCTCTCTTCTGGCTGTCACAAAGTTGTGAGGCAAGCATCTGTGGCCTCTTCATATTCCTGCAGGAAGGCGAGCTAGAATGGCGGCTCTGTGGGTCCGGTGGCCCCCTGAGCGCTGGGCCGGGCCCCCGAGTGACAAGTGAGATGTTCTCCAGCCATCAACAAGCTTCTCTGAAGGGTTTCCTCTTTGCTGGCTTATTGACAATCACCTCCAGTTCAAACCTGCCCTCCATTGTCACAACATTCAAGTTACACTTAAAGGCCTACTGAAAGCCACTACTAGCGACCACGCAGGCCTATTGACCCTATTAGACACAATACACAAAGCTCTGTTTTCTTCGACAAAATTTCACAGTATTCTGGACATCTGTGTTGGTGAATCTTTTGCAATTTGTTTAATGAACAATGGAGGCTGCAAAGAAGAACGTTGTAGGTGGGATCGATCGGTGTATTAGCGGCTAAGTACAATACTTACAGCAACACAACAAGGACTACTTACCCTGATAGAAGACGCCTAGCCGATGCTTGCCGCCTCTACTTTTTGTCCATCCTCCTCTGCTTTTTGTCCATTCTCCTCTGCTTTTTGTCCATTCTCCTCTACTTTTTGTCCATTCTCCTCTGCTTTTTGTCCATTCTCCTCTACTTTTTGTCCATTCTCCTCTGCTTTTTGTCCATTCTCCTCTGCTTTTTGTCCATTCTCCTCTGCTTTTTGTCCATTCTCCTCTGCTTTTTGTCCATTCTCCTCTGCTTTTTGTCCATTCTCCTCTACTTTTTGTCCATTCTCCTCTACTTTTTGTCCATTCTCCTCTACTTTTTGTCCATTCTCCTCTGCTTTTTGTCCATTCTCCTCTGCTTTTTGTCCATTCTCCTCTGCTTTTTGTCCATTCTCCTCTGCTTTTTGTCCATTCTCCTCTGCTTTTTGTCCATTCTCCTCTGCTTTTTGTCCATTCTCCTCTGCTTTTTGTCCATTCTCCTCTACTTTTTGTCCATTCTCCTCTGCTTTTTGTCCATTCTCCTCTGCTTTTTGTCCATTCTCCTCTACTTTTTGTCCATTCTCCTCTGCTTTTTGTCCATTCTCCTCTACTTTTTGTCCATTCTCCTCTACTTTTTGTCCATTCTCCTCTGCTTTTTGTCCATTCTCCTCTGCTTTTTGTCCATTCTCCTCTACTTTTTGTCCATTCTCCTCTGCTTTTTGTCCATTCTCCTCTACTTTTTGTCCATTCTCCTCTGCTTTTTGTCCATTCTCCTCTGCTTTTTGTCCATTCTCCTCTGCTTTTTGTCCATTCTCCTCTGCTTTTTGTCCATTCTCCTCTGCTTTTTGTCCATTCTCCTCTGCTTTTTGTCCATTCTCCTCTGCTTTTTGTCCATTCTCCTCTGCTTTTTGTCCATTCTCCTCTGCTTTTTGTCCATTCTCCTCTACTTTTTGTCCATTCTCCTCTACTTTTTGTCCATTCTCCTCTGCTTTTTGTCCATTCTCCTCTGCTTTTTGTCCATTCTCCTCTGCTTTTTGTCCATTCTCCTCTGCTTTTTGTCCATTCTCCTCTACTTTTTGTCCATTCTCCTCTACTTTTTGTCCATTCTCCTCTACTTTTTGTCCATTCTCCTCTGCTTTTTGTCCATTATCCTCTGCTTTTTGTCCATTCTCCTCTGCTTTTTGTCCATTCTCCTCTGCTTTTTGTCCATTCTCCTCTGCTTTTTGTCCATTCTCCTCTGCTTTTTGTCCATTCTCCTCTGCTTTTTGTCCATTCTCCTCTACTTTTTGTCCATTCTCCTCTGCTTTTTGTCCATTCTCCTCTGCTTTTTGTCCATTCTCCTCTACTTTTTGTCCATTCTCCTCTGCTTTTTGTCCATTCTCCTCTGCTTTTTGTCCATTCTCCTCTACTTTTTGTCCATTCTCCTCTGCTTTTTGTCCATTCTCCTCTACTTTTTGTCCATTCTCCTCTGCTTTTTGTCCATTCTCCTCTACTTTTTGTCCATTCTCCTCTGCTTTTTGTCCATTCTCCTCTACTTTTTGTCCATTCTACTCTGCTTTTTGTCCATTCTCCTCTACTTTTTGTCCATTCTCCTCTGCTTTTTGTCCATTCTCCTCTACTTTTTGTCCATTCTCCTCTGGTTTTTGTCCATTCTCCTCTACTTTTTGTCCATTCTACTCTGCTTTTTGTCCATTCTCCTCTACTTTTTGTCCCTTCTCCTCTGCTTTTTGTCCATTCTCCTCTACTTTTTGTCCATTCTCCTCTGCTTTTTGTCCATTCTCCTCTGCTTTTTGTCCATTCTCCTCTGCTTTTTGTCCATTCTCCTCTACTTTTTGTCCATTCTCCTCTACTTTTTGTCCATTCTCCTCTACTTTTTGTCCATTCTCCTCTACTTTTTGTCCATTCTCCTCTGCTTTTTGTCCATTCTCCTCTACTTTTTGTCCATTCTCCTCTGCTTTTTGTCCATTCTCCTCTACTTTTTGTCCATTCTCCTCTACTTTTTGTCCATTCTCCTCTGCTTTTTGTCCATTCTCCTCTACTTTTTGTCCATTCTCCTCTGCTTTTTGTCCATTCTCCTCTGCTTTTTGTCCATTCTCCTCTGCTTTTTGTCCATTCTCCTCTACTTTTTGTCCATTCTCCTCTGCTTTTTGTCCATTCTCCTCTACTTTTTGTCCATTCTCCTCTGCTTTTTGTCCATTCTCCTCTGCTTTTTGTCCATTCTCCTCTGCTTTTTGTCCATTCTCTTCTGCTTTTTGTCCATTCTCCTCTACTTTTTGTCCATTCTCCTCTACTTTTTGTCCATTCTCCTCTGCTTTTTGTCCATTCTCCTCTACTTTTTGTCCATTCTCTTCTGCTTTTTGTCCATTCTCCTCTACTTTTTGTCCATTCTACTCTGCTTTTTGTCCATTCTCCTCTACTTTTTGTCCATTCTCCTCTACTTTTTGTCCATTCTCCTCTGCTTTTTGTCCATTCTCCTCTACTTTTTGTCCATTCTCCTCTACTTTTTGTCCATTCTCCTCTACTTTTTGTCCATTCTCCTCTACTTTTTGTCCATTCTCCTCTACTTTTTGTCCATTCTCCTCTGCTTTTGTCCATTCTCCTCTACTTTTTGTCCATTCTCCTCTGCTTTTGTCCATTCTCCTCTACTTTTTGTCCATTCTCCTCTGCTTTGTGTCCATTCTCCTCTACTTTTTGTCCATTCTCCTCTGCTTTTTGTCCATTCTCCTCAGCTTTTTGTCCATTCTCCTCTGCTTTTTGTCCATTCTCCTCTGCTTTTTGTCCATTCTCCTCTACTTTTTGTCCATTCTACTCTGCTTTTTGTCCATTCTCCTCTACTTTTTGTCCATTCTCCTCTACTTTTTGTCCATTCTCCTCTACTTTTTGTCCATTCTCCTCTGCTTTTGTCCATTCTCCTCTACTTTTTGTCCATTCTCCTCTGCTTTTGTCCATTCTCCTCTACTTTTTGTCCATTCTCCTCTGCTTTTTGTCCATTCTCCTCTACTTTTTGTCCATTCTCCTCTGCTTTTTGTCCATTCTCCTCAGCTTTTTGTCCATTCTCCTCAGCTTTTTGTCCATTCTCCTCAGCTTTTTGTCCATTCTCCCCTGATACTTTCTCTCACGACGGCCCTGTTTTCTGACCAAAGAAGGAAATGTCCACACCTTTTGAAAATTACTTTTAAAACTTCAGTTTTAGCTTGATGGATCTTTGTCACTTTATTCTGCATTGCAGCAGTCTGACGATGCACAAAAGCTTGATCATCACATCTGTGTTTGTTCGTTTACAAAAAGACATATTTTCTACACTTTAGTCTTTATTACTTACATTTTGCCCTCCCGCAATTAGGCGCCTCTCGCTCAGTGTTTATGCGTTTATGAAATATAACTCTCCCTGCTTGCATGCCTCCCTGCTCGCGTCTGGGCATCTGCGTAAAGTGAAGGCAATAACAGTGGCAGAGCTGTAAGTAAATAATGAGGAGTAATCAAAGTTAATGGAACCCAATGGGAGCTTCAGCTTGTGCGCGTGGCAATAATCTCATTTAGAGAGAGAGGCAGATTTAGTGGATAATTGGGGCCTAAGTACTGGCTGATTCCCCCAGCTAGCTAACTAACTAAGCGAGCTGCCGATGCTTGTTTGCTTTGTAATCACAAACGCAGCACAAACAAAGGAGACATAATGTTGTCTTTTCACTCCTGATTATGTAACTTTTCTCCTCTTTGCTTTTTTCTCATTATTTTCTTTTCAAAGAAAAGAGGGTGTTGCTTTGAGTCATTTATTGCCCACTAAATGGAACTCACATCTGCCAATACTAATGCAGTACTTTGGTATACGAGTACTACACTTCATGAGTTTTTTGGGATAAGAGCTGTTTCTCAACTTTTTTTTAATGCTTTCGATTGCAAGCTAAAATGTAGATTGTTGGTGCTAGTTGGCGTTGCAAATGTCACAATGTACTCTGTAAAAGAGAACTTCACTTTTTTGGAATTTTGCCTATCGTTCACAATCATTATAAGAGACAAGTCTGCTTTTTTTTAAGGATTTTAAACATGATAAAGAAACACTTGCAAGATGCGGATAATGGGAGTCACATTTATAGCCTTCAAAGTCCTCTAAAATGCCTTCAAAACCCTCTAGCAACGTTTTATATACACACTGCAAGTATATATATAATGTAGTAACAGACACCTTCATAACAATATGTAATATGTACAATATACACACTGCAAGTATATATATATAATGTAGTAACAGACACCTTCATAACAATATGTAATATGTACAATATACACACTGCAAGTATATATATAATGTAGTAACAGACACCTTCATAACAATATGTAATATGTACAATATACACTGCAAGTATTATATCATGTAGTAACAGACACTCATAACAATATGTAATATGTACAATATACACACTGCAAGTATATATATAATGTAGTAACAGACACCTTCATAACAATATGTAATATGTACAATATACACACTGCAAGTATATATATAATGTAGTAACAGACACCTTCATAACAATATGTAATATGTACAATATACACACTGCAAGTATATATATAATGTAGTAACAGACCCCTTCATAACAATATGTAATATGTACAATATACACACTGCAAGTATATATATAATGTAGTAACAGACACCTTCAAAACAATATGTAATATGTACAATATACACACTGCAAGTATATATATAATGTAGTAACAGACACCTTCATAACAATATGTAATATGTACAATATACACACTGCAAGTATATATATAATGTTAGTAACAGACCCCTTCATAACAATATGTAATATGTACAATATACACACTGCAAGTATATATATAATGTAGTAACAGACACCTTCATAACAATATGTAATATGTACAATATACACACTGCAAGTATATATATAATGTAGTAACAGACACCTTCATAACAACATTAATATGTACAATATACACACTGCAAGTATATATATAATGTAGTAACAGACCCCTTCATAACAATATGTAATATGTACAATATACACACTGCAGGTATATATATAATGTAGTAACAGACACCTTCATAACAATATGTAATATGTACAATATACACACTGCAAGTATATATATATATATATATATATATATATATTTATATATATATATATATATATATATATATATTATATATATATATATATATAATATATATATATATATATATATTATATATATATATAATGTTGATTTTCATTTATTTCAGTAGCAACACAGTTTAGCAAATGAGTTTTTTGAGTTCCAAGCTTGGTCACAGAAGCAAATAAACATACTGTATATCCTGAGCTACTATTCAATATTTGACTATTTTTTTTTTTTTTTTTTTTTTTTGTTACGCATTTTTGGTGGTGTCTCACCTCATCTCATCTAGTATCTGTCTACGACCTGAAGACATGACATGTGTGCCCATATTCGTTGTGTGCATTGGAGGTAATGGAGGATGATGTCACCGCCACCGTGGGGGGTCCACTCCTAGCTGTGTGTGTGTGCGTGAGTGTGTGTGCGTGTGTGTGTGTGTGTGTTTGCATCCAGTGTTTTCATGTGCAGCTGCCCCTGACTTGGAGGTGTGAAGATATCATTAAGGAACAACATCGTGTGTGTGTGTGTGTGTGTGTGTGTGTGTGTGTGTGTGTGTGTGTGTGTGTGTGTGTGTGTGTGTGTGTGTGTGTGTGTGTTGCTTTTCACTTTTGGCTGCAGCCTTGACGCTTGAACCCTCAATTTCAGGAAGGGACAAGTTATTTGTGATGCTTTTGCCCGAGTTTCTTTCTAATGATGTGCTTTCTTCACATATTTATAGTCAAGCTGTCACACCATTCAAATATTTAACAACAGATCATTTTCAAGTTTTACTACCATGACTGGACAATTAGTGTGCAGTGCGTTGGTGTCTTGTATTTTCTACACTGCAAAAAGTCAGTGTTCAAAAAACAAGAAAAAAATAAAAATAAAATGAGGGGTATATTACTTGAACTAAGCAAAATTATCTGCCAATATAACAAGAACATTTGGCTTGTCAAGACTTTCCAAAACAAGTCAAATTAGCTAACCTCAATGAACCCCAAAATAGCTTCAAATAAGTATATTCTCACTAATAACAAGTGCACTTTTCTTGGTAGAAAAACACTAATATTAAACTTTTTTCCTCAGTATGTTGAAAAATATTCTTAGATTAAGTAAATGCTAGTGCCATTATCTTGACATAATGATATGCACTCGGCATTACATTTCTTGAAAGCAGCAAACTTATACTAAAAACTAGTTTATTGTTCTTAATGAAAGGCAACAAGGCAAGCGCTTGTTACTCTCGGGGTCTCCTAGCCGCTCAGGCTAATCAATATTGTCTAAAAATTAGAGATGTCCGTTAAAATGTATATCGGAAATTATCGTTATCAGTTTTTTTATTATTGGTATCGGTATCCTTTTTTTTTTTTTTTAATTAAATCCACATAAAAAACACAAGATACACTTACAATTAGTACACTAACCCAAAAACCTCCCTCCCCCATTTACACTCATTCACACAAAAGGGTTGTTTCTTTCTGTTATTAATATTCTGCTTCCTACATTATATATCAATATATATCAATACAGTCTGCAAGGGATACAGTCCGTAAGCACACATGATTGTGCGTGCTGCTGCTCCACTAATAGTACTAACCTTTAACACTCATTTTACTCATTTTCATTCATTACTAGTTTCTATGTAACTGTTTTATATTGTTGTACTTTCTTTTTTTTTCAAGAAAATGTTTTTAATTATTTATCTTATTTTACAAATTTTTTTAAAAAGTACCTTATCTTCACCATACGTGGTTGTCCAAATTAGGCATAATAATGTGTTAATTCCACGACTGCATATATCGGTTGATATCGTATCGGTTGATATCGGTATCGGTTGATATCGGTATCGGTAATTAAAGAGTTGGACAATATCGAATATCGGATATCGGCAAAAAGCCATTATCGGACATCCTACTAAAAATACATTTTTCCATCGACAACATGACATCATCGCGCCAAGTGCGTGCTCTTTCAGTCAATTAGTGTGCGAGGAATATATATATATATATATATATATATATATATATATATATATATATATATATATATATATATATATATATATATATATATATATATATATATATATATATATATATATATATATATATACAGCCCGGCCCCCGGCCAATTTTTTTTTAATTGTAATTTTGAAGAATTTATCTGAATGTGCATGAACTAATTCTGTTCAAAATTGTTTGAAATGTCAAATGTTAAAATATTAACTGTCATTTTACTGTACTGTGCCAACTGTACTACTATATGAGTACGTGTTTTCTATTGTTTCATTGAAAATAAAACAGCAAAGTCCATTTGGCTGTCATCTGTTTTAATTATGAGACACAATTGTGTCAAAGTCATGATTTTTTTTATTTCATGCTTGAAATAAGAAATGATGACTTTAAAAAAGTAGTTTTCTACTTGTGAGTGTTGCTGACACAACAGTTGATATTTTAGTTTCAAGCATGTTTTACTCAATATAGCTCATCAAATCTCAGCAACAAGCTGTAATATCTTACTGACATCATTTAGGAGCAAAACACTTCAAACAAGTAAAACACTCTAACATCAAATCTGCTTAGTGAGAAGAATGATCTTATCAGACAGAAAATGAGCAAATATCAGCCTTATTTGACATATTTCATCTTACTTAGATTTCACTTTTTGCAGTGTAGGAATACATAATTAGTATTCCTGCTGTAGGAGCACTTGCATTCAGAGGAAGAGCTACACCCTGTTTAAATCTCAGTCTCATGCATTAAAAACACTCAATGTGGATTGTTGCAAACATCATTTGATTGTCCAAGATGTTTGGTAATGTAGTTTGTGATATTTATACCTGAAAAAAAAAATCCTCTGATATTCTGTACATCACGTGTTGTACAAGTCAATGGTTTTCATATCACTGCACCTTCTCTATGTATTGACAAATATCATATTTAGCCTGCTTAACATTCTGTAATTGAGGACTATCAAGCACAACATGTTATAAAAGAATGTACACTTTATTTCAGCCTGCCCAAAATTCCTCAACTGATGTACTGGCATTTATGTAGGTGGAAATATCACAGATTACATTACAAAACATCTTTGACAAAGTATGATCGTAATGTAAGCCATTTTTATTTTGTCAGTGTAGTTAGACCGGATGTAGAGCATAGCGGTTTTTATTTTGAAGACAGAAGTGTGTGATTGGTTTGAGAAAAGATGTCTTGACACGTTTTGACAGACCTGAATGTTTGCAATAAAACTTCCTGCCTACCGTGTTTCCTTCCACCTAAAATACGAGCTCCGGCAAGACAACAATGCACTGCAAACTAACTGTCCGGTCATGGGGACGGCGTGGTGCGGTTGGGAGAGTGGCCGTGCCAGCAACCTGAGGGTTCCTGGTTCAATCCCCACCTTCTACCAACCTCGTCACGTCCGTTGTGTCCTTAAGCAAGACACTTCACCCTTGCTCCTGATGGGTGGTGGTTAGGGCCTTGCATGGCAGCTGCCATAGTTGTGAATGTGTCTCAAAGCGCTTCAAGTACCTTGAAGGTAGAAAAGCACTATACGAGTATAACCTATTTACCTGAGCTTTTATGCAGACAATCTACATTTTCTGGAATTATTTCATCTTAACTGTAACGTAAACACACAACTCTCTGAACAAAGCGTGCAGCATTTGCTCCAAATGTTCTTTCTTTGGACCTGATATTTCCCTTTACTTTGGCCATTTCTGCTCGCTATTTTCCTGCTTGTGGCTCATTAGTAACGAGCGCGCACCGCCACATTTTCTGAATGGCCCAAAGGTGCAATTAAAAGGAACTTCTAATTAATATAATTAACAGTAATTTATATACATATGTATTTGTACAACCTTAGCCTGCCATTACTTACTGTACTTCCAAATAATGGTGCTGTAATACAAACAGTAGCTAAACAGGAGTATGTCATTATAATAAGAGGAGCGCGCAAAGGGAATTGTCTTTTTTATTGTCCATAAATTAATAGAAAAATAATCATCACAATAAAAGCAATAATTCCGCAGGGTGCCAAAGAGCCTCGCAGGTCAGGTCACTTATTTAAAAGTGCAATTTTCTAAGCCTTCTCGCAATGTTTAATATTTCTAAGTGTGGTTATGCTGCTGTGATTAGAAGTGTGTGTGTGTGTGTGTGTGTGTGTGTGTGTGTGTGTGTGTGTGTGTGTGTGTGTGTGTGTTTAGTGTGGATGCAGTGCATTGTGGGATGTGAGTGTGCGCTTAACGAGGACAAAGTCTGAGTGTAAAAAATGCATTTAATCTGAAGATATTAGGCGGACGTTATTTTTACTTAACTATTGCTTCTCTTTATTAAAAAGAACAATTAGAGAAAGTAGTTATGGGGATCAAAGGACCTTAGAGGGAACAGGGACAGGCTGAGATTAGAGCAGAGAATATTGCAACAATAATTCAAATACATGCAGTACCTATGCCACCTCCAGAAAGACCCCCCAACCCCCCCACCCACCCACCCACCATTCCAAAAGCTTTTGAGGCTTATGAGCTGCTAAGTCTGCCATTATCTTGATGAGAGGGATGAGACGTTATTTACAGAAGAAGCAAAGAGGATTAGACTCACCTTCTGTCAATCTCCTTTCATTCTCTTTCATTTTGCCTTTTTCGTCTCCTTTTGTGGAATTGTAACCAGCTTTTCGATGGACATCACGCGGTGGTGTGTACTGTTACCTTCAACCATCCATCCATACATCCATTTTCCCAGGCCAGCCAGGGAGACATGGTCTTCGCAACGTGTCCTGGGTCTTCCCCGTGGCCTCCTGCCGGTCGGACGTGCCCTAAACACCTCCCTAGGGAGGCGTTCGGGTGGCATCCTGAGCAGATGCCTGAACCACCTCATCTGGCTCCTCTCCATGTGGAGGAGCAGCGGCTTTACTTTGAGTTCCTCCCGGATGGCAGAGCTTCTCACCCTATCTCTAAGGGAGAGACCCGCCACCCGGCGGAGGAAACTCATTTGGGCCGCTTGTACCCGTGATCTTGTCCTTTCGGTCATAACCCAAAGCTCGTGACCATAGGTGAGGATGGGAACGTAGATCGACCGGTAAATTGAGAGCTTTGCCTTCCGGCTCAGCTCCTTCTTCACCACAACGGATCGATACGGCGTCCGCATTACTGAAGACGCCACACCGATCCGCCTGTCGATCTCACCATCCACTCTTCTCTCACTCCTGAACAAGACTCCGAGGTACTTGAACTCCTTAACTTGGGGTAAGATCTCTTCCCCAACTTGGAGATGGAACCATGGACTCGGACTTGGAGGTGCTGATTCTCATCCCAGTCGCTTCACACTCGGCTGCGAACCGATCCAGTGAGAGCTGAAGATCCTGGCCAGATGAAGCCATCTGGACCACATCATCTGCAAAAAGCAGAGACTTAATCCTGCAGCCACCAAACCAGATACCCTCAACGCCTTAATTGCACCTAGAAATTATGTCCATAAAAGTTCTGAACAGAATGGGTGACAAAGGCAGCCTTGGCAGAGTCCAACCCTCACTGGAAACGGGTCCGACTTACTGCCGGCAATGCGGACCAAGCTCTGACACTGATCATACAGGGAGCGGACCGCCACAATCAGACAGTCCGATACCCCATACTCTCTGAGTACTCCCCACAGGACTTCCCGAAGGACACGGTCGAATGCCTTCTCCAAGTCCACAAAACATATGTAGACTGGTTGGGCAAACTCCCATGCACCCTCAAGGACCCTGCCCAGAGTATAGAGCTGGTCCACAGTTCCACGACCAGGACGAACACCACACTGTTCCTCCTGAATCCGAGGTTCGACTATCCGGCGTAGCCTCAAACTTCAACCACTGACATGAATTGATTTTTTTTTTGAATGAATGAATTATATTTTTATATAGCGCTTTTCTCTAGTGACTCAAAGAGCTTTTACATATTTACAATATTGGTGTAAAAATGCAAGGTTGTAGGCAACTACAATGTTCCCCATCCGGGCATAGGTGGACAGTACAGTCGTGGTTCTAGCTCCAACGCTGCTCTGTGTGAGACCCCTGCTGTGCTGCTGTCAAACATTGTTTTCTTTTGTTTTATCAATTTTTTAATTAAATAGTTAATTAATTTACACACACATCCTGACCTGATCAGGAAATGAGCACCGAGCACAAATAGTCTTTTTAACAATATGTAAAGTGTCAGGCTTCTCACTGACACTTTGGTTATGCTTGAGTTTTTCCTCTGTTTGTGTTTTATTTCCTGTCAGAGCTCTTATTTTGATTCCTTTTCCTGCACGTCTCCCTGAGCGCTCGTTTCCCTCACCTGTACCTGATTGGCAGTCTGGAAACACCTGGTGGCAATTGCCAATCAGGCCACTATTTATGCCTGCCTCGCCCTCCAGTCAGGGCTGGAGTATTACTAGCTGTGAGCTGTTCGTGTTTGCTGGTTCCTGATAGCTATTTGCTGTCTCCTAGCTCCTTGTTTCTTGGTTTCCTGTTAGCTGTATCCTGTTAGCTGGTTCCTGTTTGCTGGTTCCTGATTCCTGTTTTCCTGCATTTTCTTTTGGACATTAAATCATGTTTCCTTGCATCCAGCCCGCCGTCTCTGCATCTCGGGGTTCGTCACCACCAATACGTGACATAATGTACAATATTAAAACAAATTATGAATAAAGAATATCTACCATACGATATTGAAAATCAGTTTGTAAAAAAACAAAGTATTTATCATTTAAAAGGAACTGATTTTTTTTGGGTTTTTCTAAAGAAGAGTGACTATGGAAAGATGCATTTCAATCAAAGAGAATAAAGAAAGTTGACAATGGAAATCTCTTTCTGTAATAATATTTATTTTTTAGTCTTTGACTTTGAGTAAGTTTTCGGGGGGTTTTGTTGTATCTTATGAACTAGAAATATAGCCTTTATATAGTCTTCCAATAGAGTCTAATAGGGTGGTCTGCTGGAAGATCTAGCCATGACTCATCTTCAATGCTTTTACTGAGAGGGAAGGAGATTGTTGGCCAAGATCTCGCCATGCCATACCATCCCCTCAATGCGATGCCATCGTCCTGTCTCCTTTGCAAAAAAGCATCCCCAAAGAATGATGTTGCCACATTGGTGTTTCAGGGTTGGGGTGCTGTTCTTGGGATTGTACTCATCCTTCTTCTTCTTCCTCCAAACGCTCTATTTGTGTCTCATCCAACCACACCACCTTCTCCCATTCCTCCTCTGGATCATCCAGATGGTCGTTGGCAAACTTCAAATGGGCCTTGACATGCGCTGGCTTGAGCAAGGGCACCTGTTACTGGTCGTTTCCTTTGAGACTGTGGTCCCGTTCCAGCTTTCTTCAGGTAGTTTCAGGGTTGGGGTGCTGTTCTTGGGATTGTACTCATCCTTGGTCTTCTTTCTCCAAACGCTCTATTTTTGTCTCATCCAACCCCACCACCTTCTCCCATTCCTCCTCTGTAACATCCAGATGGTCGTTGGCAAACTTCAAACGGGCCTCGACATGCTCTGGCTTGAGCAAGGGCACCTGTTACTGGTCGTTTCCTTTGAGACTGTGGTCCCGTTCCAGCTTTCTTCAGGTAGTTTCAGGGTTGGGGTGCTGTTCTTGGGATTGTACTCATCCTTGGTCTTCTTCCTCCAAACGCTCTATTTTTGTCTCATCCAACCACACCACCTTCTCCCATTCCTCCTCTGTAACATCCAGATGGTCGTCGGCAAACTTCAAACGGGCCTCGACATGCTCTGGCTTGAGCAAGGGGACCTGTTACTGGTCGTTTCCTTTGCGACTTTGAGACTATGGTCCCAGCTTTCTTCAGGTCGTTGACCTGCTGTGAAGTTCTGGGCAGATCCTTCAACGTCATGATCATTGATGCTCTGCAAGGTGAGATCTTGCATAGAGCCCTAGACCGAGGGAGATTGAACATCGTCTTGAACTTCTTCCATTCTCTACTAATAGTTGTGGCCTTCTCACCAAGCTCCTTGCTCATTGTCCTGTAGCCCATCCCAGCCTTGTGCAGATCGTTTTCAAGTTTTTACTACCATGACTGAACAATTACTTTGCTTTCATGAAATGTTTTTAAACACTATGCTCTTTTAAACAGCTCAACACAAAAAGGACAGTAACATGCTAGAGAGAGATTATGGGGGGATTGTGGGGGATTGTTTTATGACCGGGAGTGAGGGGGGTTTATGACCCAGCCAGGAAGTGGGCATGGCTTCCACTTACCTCTAAAATAGGGGGGTGCGCAGAGGATTGATTTATAACCCCAGAAAGTAGGCATGGCCTAAACCGGAAACAGGAATTATACATCATATCCGGCGGCCATTTTACTTTTGAAGTTTTTAAAGCTTTCCGCCATCTTGGTTGTAGTCCTCATCATAATGATTTATGATTCCTACAGGCTGACAAGGGTATTACAATTTGTAAATTTGGGCGTGTAGGTAGCCATCTTGGTTGTAGTCCTTAATGATTTATGATTCCTACAGGCTGACAAGGGTATAATATACCGAAGAATTAACATCATAGCGACCACGTTTCTGCCAAAGCAAAAACTATTGCCTTCAACACGGTCACATATGATATACCACCGAAGCAGCATCATAGTGACCCGGGCGCCTATGATATACGGCCGAAGCAGCATCACAGCCGTGACCGTGTTAAAAACAAGAGTTTTTGCTTCGGCAGAAACGTGGTAGCTATGATGCTGTTTCGGCGGTATATTTTATTTTTGTAGGAATACAGAATTTGTATTCTTGCTGTAGGAGCACTTGCATTCTGAAGGTAGGAGCTACGCTTCCATGTTTAGATACCAGTTTCACGAATACACAAAACAACACAAAATGAGAATTGTTACAATCATGGTTTGATAATCAAATATGTTTGGTAATGTAATCTGCGATATTTCTACCTAAATAAATGCTTCTGATATTCTGTATGTTACATTTTGTACAAGTTAATGATATTCAGATTTCTGCATGACAACGTCTTAACCTTCTCTATTTATCAATGAAATGTAATATTCAGCCTGCTAAACATTCTGTAATTGCGGAAAATCAATCAGAAAAGATTATAAAAGAATATACACTTTATTTCAATCTGCTATAAAACATTTTTCAGTTATAAATATCACAGAGTAACATTACAAAACATATTTAAAAAAGCATGATCATAATATAAGCCATTTTTTCATTGATTTGGTAATCAAACCGGTAGCGTGATCATTGTGAAGCCGGCAGTATGTGATTGGTATGAGAAAATCTCCGATAAAAAAGACTTGAGACTTAATCTCTACCATTTTTTTTCCCGTTAAGCTTTTATTCCATCCCACTAAAGCAGTCAGTGTAACAATATACTGTGGAAGTTGCCCTCCCGTGGGTTCCCCTGATCGCGACAGATCCTCTGGTAAGCCCGGTAGTCAGGTTTGACAACGGTTTTATTCTCTCACACGCCATGACAGCACACACTTCTGCGACTTTTCAGTCTATGTTTTTTAGTCTTTTTCTCGGCGTGTCTCTCGCTCGCTACAACTCCAACAACGTGTCTCGTTCCGGCTGCTGCTAATAAGGGCGACAGGTGATTAGATAACAAGTCCCGGCTGGGCAATCTACACAGCTGCCGCTGACTTCGAGGCCGGTCCTTACACACCCCGCTCCGCGGCAGGCCCGCAGACCACGCCCCCCTCCACATCTACATGTTATGTTATTATTGCACTCAGCTGTAATGTAAACATTGACGCGAAGCTCCTCCTCTCTTCAAGCAACAAAGCAGCAGGCATTCGCTCCAATGATGTCGTCTCACGGCTTTTGGAAATGAAATTATTTTATCTTTTCGGAGGCAGGACTTGCCTAGGCTTTTAGGATCTGAGATTTACATAAAGTACCCTTTTCTTTGTGCATTTCTACTCGCTATTTTCAAGATTGTGATTCAACAGTAACCATTACATTTTCTCATGCTACGGAATGGACCGAGGGTCAGAAAGGGTCAGAATCTGTACATCAACAATATGATTTGCTGGATAGGACAGACAAATAACAATAACCTTTTTTTTTGGTGTTTTCTTTAACTTGTGGACGCCGGCCGTCGTTTGGTGACCCGTGCACTATACCAAAGGACTCAATTGATCAACTCAACTCAAACCCAATGCAGAAAAGCTGTTAAGTGTGGAGTGTGAGGAAGTAACATCCCAATAAAGCTTACCTTTAGTTCAGTACGAGCGCCCCTGGGGTGGACTCTCTGAACCGTGCGATAAGTGAACAAACACTCAGCCTGAGAGTACATCGACCTCTGAGTCTGAGCGCTAACTAGAGCGACTTAGTCATCCTGTCAGCCCTGCTGATTGGCTCATTTAAATACCGCTCAGGTGTAATTGGCTGGCAAATTAAACTGTCATTATTGGACAAGCAGGGCAGGGAGAACATCGCGGGGGAGTGACAGGACAAAATGACCGTTTGTATTCCCCCGGGAAAAGAAGAGAAGAGAACACACACACCGAGCTGACATCAGTCAGGCTGGTTGTGACGCCGTTTTAAAACCTGCTGGTCACGTTCGTGCACCGAATCACTCACAGGTGCACGCACACACACTATATTGCCAAAAGTATTTGGCCACCTGCCTTCACTCACATGTGAACTTGAATCATACATAGACGTTTCCAACCGGAAGTTTAGCGGGGAGTTTAAAATGTCACTTTATAAGTTAACCCGGCCGTATTGGCATGTGTTGCAATGTTAAGATGTCATCATTGATATATAAACTATCAGACTGCGTGCTCGCTAGTAGTGGCTTTCAGTAGGCCTTTAAGCTACAGGATCAAAATTATTTGTGTGATTAACTTATATTTGTACGTGATAAATGCAATATGTTTGTGATTAATTACACGTGTGAACTTTGACAACTCTGTTCTAAATCACTTAGTGTCAATTCTTATCGATCAGTCATTATGGAGTTGTACTAATTAGAATGCTGTCATTTCTTTTCTGTATTTAGATGTCGTCCACGTGCCTCAAACAAGACTTGGTGTGGCTTTTGAGGGGATGGAAATTCCAGATTGTACGAGCACGATCTTTAGAGGATCTACTCTAATTAAGCAATATTAGGAGGACTTCCCAAATCTTTGCACACTTTTTTAAAGACTACAATGCCTGCTGCTTTGTGTCAATAGTATTCATAAACTAGTATGTATATTTTTATAGTCCAATCTCAGGTCTTTTTTTTGTCCTATTTCTTGGAGACATTTTTGGACTAATTAAACAATCAATTTCTCTTGTCCACTCAACATTGTGACATGGCTGGGTAATAAAACTGATGGATAGACGGTGACCAGACCTTCCCCAGGTGAACCCTGACCTCCCACTGTGCGTGTGTGTGTGTGTGTGTGTGTGTGTGTGTGTGTGTGTGTGTGTGTGTGTGTGTGTGTGTGTGTGTGTGTGTGTGTGTGTGTGTGTGTGTGTGTGTGACTTAAGCCCATCTGTGTGGGCCGTTAAGAGCCTCTTTCTATCTGCCCTTTTATTCTGACCCACGTCCTCTACAGTCAACACTGAGAGCCCTCAGGCCTTGGGGAGCGTGTCTCTTGTTCTTTCCATGTGTGTGTGTGTGTGTGTGTGTGTGTGTGTGTCAGCACAAGTCGGGGTGAGTCCTTAGGAGAGCGCGTACACACGCGCATGCAATGTTTCATGATCTCATCAATGCATGAATGGATTGTGAATGTGGTGGTAACGACGGCTGCGTGGCCCCTGGCCACTACTTACTGACTCAGATATGTGAAATCTGATATAAGCTCCAATTTTAAATGCATTTGTAATGCAATATAGCGACAAGCTTGATGCTAAGGTCAGGTGCAGAAGTTGGGCTGTCGAAAGATCATCTTTATTTAGGGAAAAGTCCTCAGCCTGAGCTCTATATTGCAGGGAGTTAGAATAATGATGAATCCTGCTAAATTAAACATATTATTTTATATTGTAGATCACTTTGTTCATCATTTGAGTTTTTTTGTTTTTTTAATTACATTTTATTAGCTAGTGTATTTTACAACAACAATTAAAGGCCTACTGAAACCTACTACTAGCGACCACGCAGTCTGATAGTTTATATATCAATGATGAAATCTTAACATTGCAACACATGCCAATACGGCCGGGTTAACTTATAAAGTGACATTTTAAAACTTCCCGGGAAATATCCGGCTGAAACGTTGCGGTATGATGACGTATGCGCGTGACGAAGTCCGAGTAACGGAAGTTATGGTACCCGTAGAATCCTATACAAAAAGCTCTGTTTTCATTTCATAATTCCACAGTATTCTGGACATCTTTTGCAATTTGTTTAATGAACAATGAAGGCTGCAAAGAAGACAGTTGTAGGTGGGATCGGTGTATTAGCAGCGGACTACAGCAACACAACCAGGAGGACTTTGTTGGAGCGCTAGCCGCGCTAGTCGCCGACCTCACCTTGACTTCCTATGTCTCCGGGCCGCCAAACGCATCGGGTGAAGTCCTTCGTCCTTCTGCCGATCGCTGGAACGCAGGTGAGCACGGGTGTTGATGAGTAGATGAGGGCTAGCTGGCGTAGGTGGAGAGCTAATGTTTTTAGCATAGCTCTGTGAGGTCCCGTTGCTAAGTTGCTAAGTTAGCTTCAATGGCGTCGTTAGCACAGCATTGTTAACCTTCGCCAGCCTGGAAAGCATTAACCGTGTATTTACATGTCCACGGTTTAATAGTATTGTTGATTTTCTATCTATACTTCTAGTCAGGGGTTTATTCTTTTGTTTCTATATGCAGTTAATGCACGATGCTATCATGTTAGCTCGTAGCTAAAGGCTTTCGCCGATGTATTGTCGTGGAGATAAAAGTCACTGTGAATGTCCATTTCGCGTTCTCGACTCTCATTTTCAAGAGGATATAGTATCCCAGGTGGTTTAAAATACAAATCCGTGATCCACAATAGAAAAAGGAGAGAGTGTGGAATCCAATGAGCCAGCTTGTACCTAAGTTACGGTCAGAGCGAAAAAAGATACGTCCATCACTGCCTCTCAAGTCCTTCACTGTAACGTTCCTCATCTACGAATCTTTCATCCTCGCTCAAATTAATGGGGTAATCGTCACTTTCTCGGTCCGAATCTCTCTCGCTCCATTGTAAACAACGGGGAATTGTGAGGAATACTAGCTCCTGTGACGTCACGCTACTTCCGCTACAGGCAAGGCTTTTTTTTATCAGCGAGCAAAAGTTGCGAACTTTATCGTCGATTTTCTCTACTAAATCCTTTCAGCAAAAATATGGCAATATCGCCAAATGATCAAGTATGACACATAGAATGGATCTGGTATTCCTGTTTAAATAAACAAAAATCATTTCAGTAGGCCTTTAAAGACAATATATTCTTGCTATCTAAATCGTTTTTTAATCAAAAATAAATGCTTTCAAATTCAGGAAATTATTGTTACTGTATTGTCACAAATACAGTAAGCAACCATGTTTACATTCTGACTTTGTTGCACCACACCCCCACTTCAAATTGACCATGAATTTATTAACGTGGACCCCGACTTAAACAAGTTGAACAACTTATCGGGGTGTTACCATTTAGTGGTCAATTGTACGAAATATGTACTGTACTTTGCAATCTACTAATACAAGTTTCAATCAATCAATCAAAAATGTTGCATTTATTGGATTTTTTCAAACAATTAAAGACAATATATTCTTGCTATCTAAATAGTTTTTTTTAATCAAAATTAAATGCTTTCAAATTTAGGAAATTATCTTTACTGTATTGTTACAAATACAGTAAGCAACCATGTTTACATTCTGACTTTGTTGCACCACACCCCCACTTCAAATTGACCATGAATTGATTAACGTGGACCCCGACTTAAACAAGTTGTAAAACTTATCGGGGTGTTACCATTTAGTGGTCAATTGTACGGAATATGTACTGTACTGTGCAATCTACTAATACAAGTTTCAATCAATCAATCAAAAATGTTGCATTTATTGGATTTTTTCAAACAATTAAAGACAATATATTCTTGCTATCTAAATAGTTTTTTTTAAAATCAAAATTAAATGCTTTCAAATTCAGGAAATTATTGTTACTGTATTGTACAATAAGCAACCATGTTTACATTCTGACTTTGTTGCACCACACCCCCACTTCAAATTGACCATGAATTTATTAACGTGGACCCCGACTTAAACAAGTTGAAAAACTTATCGGGGTGTTACCATTTAGTGGTCAATTGTACGGAATATGTACTGTACTGTGCAATCTACTAATAAAAGTTTCAATCAATCAATCAAAAATGTTGCATTTATTGGATTTTTTAAAACAATTAAAGACAATATATTCTTGCTATCTAAATAGTTTTTTTTAATCAAAATTAAATGCTTTCAAATTCAGGAAATTATTGTTACTGTATTGTACAATAAGCAACCATGTTTACATTCTGACTTTGTTGCACCACACCCCCACTTCAAATTGACCATGAATTGATTAACGTGGACCCCGACTTAAACAAGTTGAACAACTTATTGGGGTGTTACCATTTAGTGGTCAATTGTACGGAATATGTACTGTACTGTGCAATCTACTTATACAAGTTTCAATCAATCAATCAAAAATGTTGCATTTATTGGATTTTTTCAAACAATTAAAGACAATATATTCTTGCTATCTAAATAGTTTTTTAAAATCAAAATTAAATGCTTTCAAATTCAGGAAATTATTGTTACTGTATTGTTACAAGTACAGTAAGCAACCATGTTTACGTTCTGACTTTGTTGCACCACACCCCCACTTCAAATTTACCATGAATTTATTAACGTGGACCCCTTAAACTTATCGGGGTGTTACCATTTAGTGGTCAATTGTGCGGAGTATGTACTGTACTGTGCAATATACTAATACAAGTTTCAATCAATCAATCAAAAATGTTGCATTTATTGGATTTTTTTAAACAATTAAAGACAATATATTCTTGCTATCTAAATAGTTTTTTTAAAATCAAAATTAAATGCTTTCAAATTCAGGAAATTATTGTTACTGTATTGTCACAAATACAGTAAGCAACCATGTTTACATTCTGACTTTGTTGCACCACACCCCCACTTCAAATTGACCATGAATTGATTTAACGTGGACCCCGACTTAAACAAGTTGTAAAACTTATCGGGGTGTTACCATTTAGTGGTCAATTGTGCGGAATATGTACTGTACTGTGCAATCTACTAATACAAGTTTCAATCAATCAATCAAAAATGTTGCATTTATTGGATTTTTTCCAAAATCTATTCAATACAAAAATCATATTATGGTTACTTGCTGTTTTGTGTTTGAATATATAGTTCATAGTAAAAAATATACATATTTAAGCACATTTGACTTATTTTTTACCTAAACTCTAGAGCTGACAATATATTTTTTAAACATTTGTTTATTAGATTTTTGACATATACACTACCGTTCAAAAGTTTGGGGTCACATTAAAATGTCCTTATTTTTCAATGAAGATAACTTTAAACTAGTCTTGACTTTAAAGAAATACACTCTATACATTGCTAATGTGGTAAATTACTATTCTAGCTGCAAATGTCTGCTTTTTGGTGCAATATCTACATAGGTGTATAGAGGCCCATTTCCAGCAACTATCACTCCAGTGTTCTAATGGTACAATGTGTTTGCTCATTGGCTCAGAAGGCTAATTGATGATTAGAAAACCCTTGTGCAATCATGTCCACACATCTGAAAACACTTTAGCTCGTTACAGAAGCTACAAAACGGACCTTCCTTTGAGCAGATTGAGTTTCTGGAGCATCACATTGCTCAAAATGGCCAGAAAAAGAGAACTTTCATATGAAACGTGACAGTCTATTCTTGTTCTTAGAAATGAAGGCTATTCCACTAAATTGTTTGGGTGACCCCAAACTTTTGAACAGTAGTGTAAATTCCAGAAATACAATTAAACACATGTCAAATCTTCTTTTTTTCTCCCTTAAACAAGTAACCCACTTTGGTCCCTTTTATTCCGGCACGCAAAATATAAATCCAGAATTGAGAACAACACAACTGATACTAGACTTTGACAAACTGCCATACAAGAATGATCAACAACACTAAAAGAGAATGTAAGTGTTAACATTTAATGCAATGTTTATGTTTCTTTGATGTTCTGATATGATATTGTTAAAAATAGATGCGTTATGATTAAAATAGCCCAACAGATAAATGTGCTCCCTCACCCGGCCCCTACTGACACATTTCAACAGCCAATGTGGCCCCTGCCCCACTCCTGCTGTGCACTAAGTTGTATTTCAATCAGAACAGAGGTTCAACACACTTTTTTCACCAAATACCACCTCAGAAAAAACTCTCCAAATACCCTCATCATGACCAACATTAAATGACAGCAGCATAGTAAGCTTAAGTATTCATTAAAAACAAGGCAGAGGTTTTATTTACCAAGTATATTGAATATTCTAACACTGTGTTGGAATAGAGTAAATTGAAACACTGTACTTTAATCAAATGATTATTTGGCGTACCACCAGTTGTTGAGAATCATTTTATTGGTATTATTTTCTAGGATTATGTCTACAATATTAGGTCAAATAAGAGTGAGGTGTTATCTCATGTCTCAAAGTCTCCAATTCATGTATTTATGCTCTATGAACATACCTAATTTAGAAATAAGAATTCCCACTTTGTGGAAATGGAACCAATTAACAGCGACGGATGTGTTTTTACTACAAAAGCCAAAAGCAGTGAAGTTGTCACGTTGTGTAAATGGTTTGATTAGCAAATCCTTTTCAACTTATATTCAACTGAATAGACTGCAAAGGCAAGATATTTCATGTTCACACTGAGAAACTACTTTTTTTTTTTTGCAAATAATTATGAATTTAGATGGTGAAATCCCGAAATTCCTTGCAATAAGCTGGTTGAGAAATGTTGTTCTTAAACAATTGGCTCGGGCATTTGTTGACAAAGTGGTGACCCTCGCCCCGTCCTTGTTTGTGAATGACTGAGCATTTCATGGGAGCTGCTTTTATACCCAATCATGGCACCCACCTGTTCCCAATTAGCCTGTTCACCTGTGGGATGTTCCAAATAAGTCTTTGATGAGCATTCCTCAACTTTATCACTCTTTTTTGCTACTTGTACCAGCTTTTTTGAAACATGTTGCAGGCATCCAATTGCAAATGAGCTCATATTTGCAAAAAAATAACAAAAGTTTACCAGTTTGAACGTTAAATATCTTGTCTTTGCAGTCTATTCAATTGAATATAAATGATAAATAAATAAATAAATAAATAAATATAATATAATAATATAAGTTGAAAAGGATTTGCAAATCATTGTATTCTCTTTTTATTTACCATTTACACAACGTGACAACTTCACTGCTTTTGGGGTTTGTAGATAAGACGCCAATGCAGGTATTACAATATGTATATATATTTATTAACCATTATTAGAAGTGTAATAATATGGCGTGTGATAAGAACAAAAATATCTCATTTTTTGATAGGGTGATAGAATAGAAAGTACTTTATTGATCCCTGGGGGGAATTCAGCACCACAATTCACTCACAATAGACAATAAACACTTAGGTATTTTTTTTACATGTGAATAATATAAATACAGTCTATTATACAGCATTATTCACGTGTGAATAATATAAATACATTCTATTATACAGCATTATTCACATGTGAATAATATAAATACATATGTTAAAGAGGTTCATTTAGCCAACTAATGTGTATTATAATATAACACACACATATAACACGTCACAGATGACGTCACACTAACATCACGTGACACCTCTGAGGAAGGCTGCAGAAGCAAGATAGCCGAAACTTGTCAGGTACAAAACTTTACCTTACTAGCCTATATAAATATAAATACAGTCTATTATACAGCATTATTCACATGTGAATAATATAAATACAGTCTATTACACAGCATTATTCACATGTGAATGATATAAATACAGTCTATTATACAGCATTATTCACATGTGAATAATATAAATACAGTCTATTATACAGCATTATTCACATGTGAATAATATAAATACCGTCTATTATACAGCATTATTCACATGTGAATAATATAAATACAGTCTATTATACAGCATTATTCACATGTGAATAATATAAATAAAGTCTATTATACAGCATTATTCACATGTGAATAATATAAATAAAGTCTATTATACAGCATTATTCACATGTGAATAATATAAATACAGTCTATTATACAGCATTATTCACATGTGAATAATATAAATACAGTCTAGTATACAGCATTATTCACATGTGAATAATATAAATACAGTCTATTATACAGCATTATTCACATGTGAATAATATAAATACAGTCTATTATACAGCATTATTCACATGTGAATAATATAAAAAAGTCTATT